>NC_135155.1:7272727-7575757 GCF_050948215.1 Halictus rubicundus
ATGCACGAATTTATTTTAAATAATTGTTTCAGAACACATTCTCGAAGATACGTTGCACTTTCTGATGTTTCTAAGGTAATAGCTGGAAATAACGTTTTTAATATTTTGGGTCATGGTAGACTCGGATCCCGCCGTCAGAAGATTTTTTTCCCCAGGGGAGTTATCAAAGACAAATATACTCCAATCACTGCAACCGTAACACGTTGCCTGCCATGTCACCCAAACGTGGGTGACGGAATTATTTGTCCAGGTTTTAAAATGAATTTTTACGTTAATACATTCATTCTACCAAATTTGGTTAGAATCTGTAAAATACAAGAAGGTTGGGTGGTCTACTCAATATCATACATTTGATTTTTCAATTTTTATTTCATTAAATAACGTGGTTTGATTTATTGGAATTTTTGAGGTTTCTAGTTTGGCAGTCAAAGTGGTAAAGAACGTACAGTAAAGGGTTAATTTTCATACATCAAAATCAAGTTTCAGGCAAAACGTGTCCCCCCCCCCCCCCTAATATCAAATCAAGATTGCTCGAATTCAATCCCGACGGCATTAAACATGCTCGGTATTCAAAGCCAACAACCCCGAGTTAATCACAGTGCTCCAATTAACTGCATTGAGGGGGTCGCTGGAATTAATAACAAACTCTCCGCGAAATCCGAGAAACGAAAGAGCCACGGAAATCTATGGCAGTGAATTAAGTTCGATTAAATTTCTAATCACCGATAGTCCAATAATTCACGGCGGAACATGTGTCAACCCATTGTCGGGCGGGCGCATCCGTATTACGATCGAATTGACTCCCATTCATCGGGTCTCGACGCGCGACGCAAATATGATTGTCCAAGACCATGACGGGGGCATAAACACGCGAAACGAAGAGGGGTGGGGGTTAGGCGAGGACGGCACGGGGGGGTGGGGGCATTTGACCGGTGATTTCAGGTTTCATCGCGTTTCGGAACAGCTACCCGCGAGGTGATTCGGTATGGTTGGTCGACGGGGCTGGATGTACGCGCGTATAGTCGAATACCGCGATGCAGGCTGACGCGCGCACAATCGCGCACAGCCGGACGACATGCGAGCGCTATAGCGAATCTTCCGGAGTCATCTCGAGAGTGGCGGCGGCGTGTTCGAGGCGATACAGCCATCATTTCGTTTTACTGCTCTCCAAGCGCTGCATCAGCCGACCGTGTTGGAGGAAACCTTCTCACCCTCCCCCTCACCCCTCCCCCGGAACTATCTCTTGGTCCTGCATTCTTTCCTCCCTGGACCTGGAGCACTTTGACGCGCGTCGTTGCCCTGACCCGCATTTGCTTAAGTTGTCTGCCGCAACCCCGCGCCCATCTCTCTCAAACCTACGACGACAAACCGAGCGAAACCTCTACACCCCCCCTCCCCGGACTCGCGTTTAGGGTACGCGTGATGGCCGAGCGGACGAGCACTTCGCGATGAGACTGTTTCAATCACGGAAAAATAACAGTCTTGCCAAGCATGTTTATGGGACACTCGGAAATTTGTTGGTTGTTTCAGTTGGGGAGGTTAGCATCGATTAAGTGGGGATGGACCGATGGTTACCTTTGCACTTTTTATCCTTCTGATAAATAGAATACGATGCAATGAAAAGAAATGTTTGACCTTTTGACTTTGAAGTTCAAGGTCACAGTTAATTTTGTCAAGTATACCAAACTACCAGTTCTGTGACCTTAATGGGTTATAGGTAATCGTGTAACGCGTCGTTGAACGTGGAATCGGGGATTTACAACCCTCGCAGACTCGTGTCCGAATAAATCCGAAATTTGCGACGGGATGCGTCGAGAGGAGTTATACGTCGGCGAACAGTGAATCCTTATCTGTACTCTCTTTTTTTTCCCACGAAAGTTTCCGAGCCAGTGTCCGCAACCTGGTGGATCCGTGCAGGACGATCCGCTCGAAATGAAACAGCGATTGCGCCTGTTGAACCGTGTGACCCAATTGCCAGGCACGCGGAGGTGTTCGTGGGTGTCCTGTCATTCTCACGTCACGGAACGTCAGGCATCGTCGGGCAAGAATATTCCGACGTGACGGACTGTTCCCTCGGTGACACGTGGACTGTGAACGGGCCGATCGTCGGGGCCAATCGGCAACCGGTTGCAAACAGGACATGCTCGCGTAAATAGGATCTGACGGTGTGCGCCGGTGACACCGTCGCGTTGGCCGTTCTCCTCTGTCCGTCGCTATTGATCGAATAACAATTTCGGAAAATCGCAGCGATGCAATACACACTGATAAATCGAAAACGAGACGGCGGATGCTTGACGCGTCACCATGAACGATTTGGCAATCGCTAAGTTCGGTTGCTAGGTTGCTCGTATTTAGAAGGCGATAATTTAATGGCTATGTTGAGTTTCATTGTTTCCCTTAAGTGTAAATGTGGTCAACAAATCGGATGACCATTTTCAAAAGATATGAAAACATCGCTGGCTATTACGGTAGGTTGGTACTTACAATATCTACAATTTTTGCTTCATAGAATCTGCAGGAACATAATTTTCATGACGAATAAATTCTATTTAAATAGAGTAGATGGATAAGTGAGTAGATAGGTATATCGTCCACATGAATTAGTAGATGATAAATTAGTGGTTGTACGAATCGGTAGGTCTCGAGTGAAACAGTTGAGTAGATTAGTACTTGAACAAATCAGTACTCGAGAGGAGTAATAGTTGAGTAACTTAGTACTTGACTGGATTAATAGTTGAACGAATAAGTACTGGAGTGGATTTGTAGTTGAGTAAATTAGTACTTGACTGGATTAATAGTGGATCGAATAAGTACTTAAATGGATTAATAATTGAGTAGATTAGTACTTGACTGGATTAATAGTTGAACGAGTAAGTACTTGAGTGGATTAATAGTTGAACGAGTAAGTACTTGAGTGAATTTATAGTTGAGTAAATTAGTACTTGACTGGATTAATAGTGGATCGTATAAGTACTTAAATGGATTAATAATTGAGTAGATTAGTACTTGACTGGGTTAATAGTTGAACGAGTAAGGACTTGAGTGGATTAATAGTTGAGTGAATTAGTGGTTGAGTAAATGAGCAGACGATGAGATGAGCAGATTAGTGCATTACCAGTTGAGCGGAGTAATACTTAAATGGATTCTCAAGTGAGTGGGCTAGTATTTGAGTACTAGCTAGAACTCATACTTGAGTAGATTAAGAATACTTGATTAGAGTGAATGAATACTTGAGTAGACTAATAGTTGAGTGGATTCGTAATTTCGTGAATTAGTACTTGAGTGAATGAACACTTGAGTAGACTAATAGTTGAGTGGATTCATCATTTCCTGAATTAGTACTTGAGTAGACTAGCAGTCGAGTGGGTCAATAGTTGCATAAATTAGTACCTGAGTCGATCAATATGTGAGTCGTTTAATAGTTATGTAAATGAATGGATAACTAGATGGATACGAGTGTAATTGTACAGTTGAGTGTATTACTATTTACTTGAATTGATAATTGAGCAACTGAGTAAAGCATAATCGAGGTAGAAAAATAATTGAACTGAAAAATCGCAACAAATTAAATCCGTACCTCAACCAACCCGACGCATTTCTGCCAAGTATCCCAACGCATTACCAGAAGTTGCGATAACCAAGCTAAATATTGTTCTTCCGTTGAAATACTTCTCCGGAAACGCCGAACACAATGATCGTTCCAGCGAGTACGCTACAACTGTATCACGACTCTACAACCGCGCAATAAATCAAGTTCGCGGATTGTCACTTTCTGGCCCTATTAATCTCAATCCCGCGTTAAACTCAGGAAGATTCTTCCGCGACACGAAGCATCGCCGCTCTAAGCTCCGAAGCCATCCATAAAGTTACACCTTCATCCTTTCGTCCTCGAATGGCATCAATTTTCTGCAAGAATATTACTTTGCAAGTTTCACGGGAGAGACGCCATTGTCCAGCTGGCGGTCATTGCACATTCCGGTAAACAATTCTTCCCTGGATACAATACGTGTCCACGGTTTTTCGGACACCCTGGCGAAAAAGATGACGCGACATCGGTCTCGTTAATTGGCAGATAATTGCCCGTTGGACGAACGCGCGATCTAATTTACTATTAAACTTCCTTCCCGCGGCGAAGGACAAAGGGGTGAAACGACGGTGGGAAAAGATGGTGGGGGTGTGGCGGCGCGAAGGGAGAGGGGGTGGGTAGTATGGAAGAGACGAGGGGATTGAATCTTGTCGGTAATTAATGAGGAAAGTTTTACAAATAGCCGAAGGCAGAGTCACTAAACGCCTTAACAAGACCGTGAATTCCATCCGCAAGCAAAATATCTCGCGAAAGTTAGTTTTTAATTGATAATTATCTTTCCCGGCATAAACGGTAATCAGCGTCCCATTCCGTTTCTCTCTGTTCCTCTAATTGGTTGCTTTACTCCCGTGAATTATCGACTATCGGCCGAACTTTTTCGGCTGTCCGAAAACATCAAAAAAAAAAAATAGCGAGCCTTTGTCAGATAAATATCGGTAAACTCCGGAGCACAGTTCACTCCCGGAACCGTCTGTTTTCGAGAAAAGTATCGGAAGTTTGCCGGGATAGACAAACTGGACTTCGATCTAATCTGTTCGAGGACGTTGTCGAACTGTAATAATGAATCCTTGGAGAAATTTTTGACAACTGGACAAACGGCAATAGCCAGGTTCATTTAATTTTCCAACTGCAACTATGAGTTACGCGAAGGTTAAAGTCTGGGCGTGAGGTTATGATATCTTCCATCAATTTCAAGAAACAACATAGCGTCTGACAATTCTAACAATGATTTCATAAAATGCTATCGGATTCCGACTCATTCAGAGATTTCTAATAAAAAAAAAAAAATACAAAAAAATGCCACCATCCACTGGCAACATGCCGAACGTCCCAAAACACGTGACAAACCTCCGTTCCAGGGTCTGCGACCCTCGGAAAAATCCCGTGACCCGGAGGACCAGGTCGCGAGCCCCCACGGCATCGCGAATTAGAAAATCCAATCTATAGAAACGCGGGTTGAAATTGCGGGAACGAAGCGTAAGAAATGTAGAGAGGGTGGCCGAGGAGGAATCGTCGGGAGCGGCGAAGGAGGGAGGGCGCGAGAGTAGCAGAAGGATGATGAGGAAAGAGGAGAGAGGAAGAGGGTAGCGGTCGTAGGGCATGCGAAGGCGAGTTCTCCGATGGTGGTGGAGGGCGGGGGGGGGGGGGAGGCTAGAAGGGGGCATAACACAATTACATGTGGGGTTGAAGCCGGGGGCCGAGCTTGCTCTCGGCGGCACGACCTTCCGGCTAAGGCAGGGACGAGGGAAAGAGCCCAACGGTGGGTGGCAAGATTGAATATGAAAGTTTAATGCGAGCAATATCAGCGCCACTGCCCCGTCCCACGGCCACTCGGTCTCTCAGACGTCTCGGCTATCAGGCTGCCCATCTTGTCCGTATCTCTCTTTATATCGTGGCCGGGGCCGACGCACAAAGCTGCTGGCTGCCTTCCTCCAAGGAGAGCCAGTGTCCTGTGTGCGCCACCCCCCGCAGAAACCGTTTCCCCCGATCTTTGATGTCACCGGGAAAAGCGTGTTCCCGTTGTCGCGACCGTGTTTTTAGACGGGAATCCGAGCTACCGTGCCACCTCGTCCGGCGGGGATACAGATCGACGGCCACTTGAGTCGTTATGGAATCAGGCTACCTTGGAAATCTTTCTACCAGGATATATAGCCTTTTCTCGATACATGTCGCAAATACCTGGCTGATAAAGGTCGCGGAGCTATCCCTACTGCCGCGGGGTATACCCTGTGAGTATAGGGAGAATAGTATCTCCTGGACACTGGAAAACACTGTACCTCCCGAGGTGTTCGTTATTTTTACGATAGTCACTGTAACAAATGAAATAATTCGTAGTGCAAAGAGTTAATCAGAAAAGTAAGATCAAGCACCGTCGCGGTGAAGGTCGTCGGTGAAATCGCCGCGCCGGCGGTGCTGGTCAGCGGCGTTGGCCGGTGTTCTTCATCGGTCAGTCGCTAACAAGCGCTCGTTTGTAGCCGGAACAAATGACGGGCACCATTTGACACCGTGTTCCGGTGTTCCTCTTTCCCTCGGCTTTCCGTGCACGGTTATTCTTTATTCCACGGTGTCACGTGTCGCGTATTGTAGCCGGGGGTCGTGTAATGGCGAAGCGCAAAGCGCGCGGGGGGTGGCTCGAGCGCGCGTCAGGTAATAAAATCGATAGTCCGGCAGGCTTTCACGTCGGTCACACTTCCGGGGCTGAAAAGTAAATCGAGCTCGGTCGAGGCCACGGGCAACGGCGAGAGGCAAAAAAGAGAGAGATAGATCGACATATATAGAGAGAGCGAGAGATAGAAAAAAAAAAAAAGAATATAATAGTGTTCTGGCCGGTATTCACTGCGTGACCGGCTATAGAATCGCTCGATCCCGGGTCCGGTGCAGGGTGCACGCTCTGCACGTTGCACACCGAAGGGTTTATTGTGCGCATCGCTGTTGATTGGAAATATTGGTTCGTTGTTTACCTTTATACAGGGCCGCGCGGGACCGACTATCTCAGAACAATGTCCTCCAACGCCAACCCCGTGCGCCCCTCGCCCCCCCCCCTCCCATGCTGTTTCTCTTTTATTTGTTTCGGACAATCTTGCGAACGCACGTCGAAATCCGTCAATTGCGCCGCGCCGTGTATTTACGTACACGCGCCGCCCGAAACAAATAACGGCCGACGCTGCCACCTATCGGACTTCGATTCATCGTCATATTTCGGACGGGAAACATTTTTTCTCCATTTTTTCTTTTTTCTTTTTTTTTTTTTTGTTTGTCGTTTTTTCCGTCGAGCACCGCGCCCGTCCGCGCGTCCCGTCGACGGAACGCCCCGTGAAATACGACCGGCACCATTTGCTTTCGAACGCGTCTTCGTTGGCAGCGCCGCGAGGCGATCAGGCGATACCCTAAGCCGCCGGGTTAATTGCTCGACGGGGTTTTAGGCGGTGGGGTGGTCGCGGTGACTGGTTACTGCAGTGTTTCGATCCGGACTTAGGGTGGAAATTCATTTTCTTTTCTAGGACAGCGCGAAGCGAGTGATCTCATTGTGTCGGGTTGTAAGATGGACTTCTTTGAAGCGTCACATTACGAATGAAATATAATTTGTTCGTTCGAAGTGGAAAGCGAAAGTCAGTGAAGACTATTGTCTTCGCATCTTTTGTGCAATTCTTTCCGAGCAGCGTTTCAAAGCTGGGTTATCACGGATCCCAGCGAGTAATAAATGCGACTGATGCATATTGCTTTGTAACAATGACAGGACTGCATCTATTTACACTTTCTACAATTTTTATTTTAGTATGTGCTTCAATGAGAAAGGAACAAATAGGAATCTATTGGGAATTTATTGGGTTAGTTCTGTTTGAATAAAAATGTAAAATTTTGGATCAATGCAAAAGGAATAATCTTTGTACGGATCTTCCGTACAATCTACTTTGTTAAGTACCTGAAAAATGTGAGAAATTCGTGTAATGTCAAAATTGTATCAGATAAGAGGAAATTTCTGATACCCTGGGGTTAATGACTTTAAATGCAATTAATCCTTTGTGTCCCACACTGGTCCCAGATCGATGGGTGTAATATTACATCTTTTATGCGAAACAACGCAATAAATTAAATTATTGTAATATATCGTACTCGTGAATTATTGTAATATATTTTGGATCGACGAAACCAGATCTAAATGCTTCCAAATAACTGGAAGCAGCAGTATCGCAACACGAACAGATACCAGCGTAATTCGCACGAGACCGAAATAAAAAGCATCGATGATATTTAAAGCGATGCAGCTCCCATCGTCGCCGCAGTATATCTCTCGTCGATAAAATAAATCTCGCATCAGCCGGGGCAATCCTCATTTTAAATCAGCTTGCCAGCTCGTTAAACGTTCACCAAATTCAAGTCAAACACGAGCCGGAGCTACGTCGTTGCCTCCCCAAATTAATATTCCCAGGGTTCCCAGATCCATAATCTACCCGCACACGGTTGCCAATGCCCAGTGACATTATAGATTACAGTCATATTTTTATTACAGTCGTTGCAGCGTGTTTCAAATCTGATACCCATTCGAAATCACGGAATTGATAACCCGCTCCAGTTTATCCTTGAATTATTTATAGCCGCTCTGCTTCATTTCGTTCCGGTGCCGGTGTACCTGAAATTGCTCCACGGCTCGAAGAATTAAAAACGACCGATTTTACGTCCTTTTTATTTGCCTGCGGCTTATGCTCCTCGTTTCCCTTCCTATGCTCTCGAGGACCAGGCTTGAAGAAGGAGCTCGGTTTCGAGTGCTAAATAAACGAAGTGAACTTTGCAATTTTTTCAAAAATAAATTTTAAGGCAGTCCTTTTTGAAACTTTTACGGTAGTTTACTATATGTTCGAGGAATATGTACTATTTTTTTTTTTTTGTTGAAGAATCTCCGGTAGAAGCGGATATATAAATATTTATGGAAGGCTCTTATTTTTACTACAAGTTCGAGTAATTAAGTAGAAGCTTGTTCGGGGCTTGAGCCTAATTCCCGTGGCAACCGCAGGCAGCCCTCGAAATCCTCGACAAATCGCAGTGGGCCACGTTCCGGGGTCCTCTCACGTCATAATGACATAATTGAAGCGCCGAGAACAACCGAAAGGATTGATCCTGGGGAGCGTTTACGGCCCGGGATTCGGTGCGTTTGACCGTGGGGTTTCTTCGGCGCGAACGAGGACGAGGACGAGGACGAGGACGAGGATTCTTCTCGCAGCGGGTGACGCGAAGAGTACCGTCGCAACCCCCGCTAATGTCGGGGGTGGATTTTGTTTGTAGGGGATCGTTGCCATGGCAGCCGTGCTGTGCGCTCGCTCGGCCACCGAATGCACCTTCGGACCACGACCAAGCTTGCGGAAAAGTTCGCCGCCCGGGGCTTTCGCGAACCCCTGCTAATTCTACTCCCGTAGAACGCGCCGCCAGCGAACTCCCTGCCACCGCGATTTTTGCCGAATTTTGGCGGCCGTCGAACTAAAATTTCATACCGATGATCAGACTTCGGATTTTGTACGCTTACGGGAAAAATGATGAGACTTAAAACAGACGAAAAATTAAACGACATTAACCCATTAGCAAATGTATATTTTAAAAATTTTGTCATGTTTTCCTCCTCTCGTGTCAGCAATAAGTGAATTACGCATCCGGCAACGTTCCCCTACACCCCAATAAATGAGAACGGGAACAAATTTTGAAAAGTCGGGGCCGGTTGTGTTGGACACTAATGTAATCTTCAGGTTGGAGATTAGCGAGATATTTTTGTTAGATAGTTTTCCAATCACGCTCCAATCCCGAGATCCCTGACGTCCACGCGAAGGGCACGTCAGTCAAAGAAGATGGGGTGCAATCTAATCGCGATCTGCGAAATCTGCTGCGTATTACGAACTCTTCCCCTCCCCACTCAATTACTTGTGAATAGTGTTACGTCTGAGAAGAGAGCCCCTTCGATCGCGCGACTCGACGATTAATTTGGAGCGACGGTAATTTTATGCGTTCCGGCTAACGAACGCGCGAGGGTCGCGATGAAATATGACGATCGGAAAATAGATCGGGGCTGCTGCAGCGAATCGCTCAGGCTCCCCGAATCTTGCTCATCTTTGCCGCGATTATTCACGTAATCTCCCGGCGAAACAATAGTCGGGGAGAAATACCAGAAGCATTGATAAATAACGCTGTACAAGGAATTTTAATCGTTTGAAGCTGCCGGTCTTTGAGGAATAGCTGCATAATCGGAGGTGTCAATTTTTAAAAAATTGGAATATTTTATTTTAGTGTTCTGTTAACTCTCCTAACAGAGGTATAATATTATATTGTTATTACGGAAATATGTTTAAAAAATTATTGACTTGAGAAGCTCCTAAAGAAGCATCTATTTGTCGGGGGTGTGATGTACCATATCTACTATAAGCATTTGTTTCTAGACAAAAATTTAATTCTGTAGTTTTAAAAATTGTAAACAATTTTTATACAGCGTAACCAATGACCCCCCGCATGTGAGGTCCTCGAAATTTGAATGAAGCGAAAGTATTTATCGAAATCAGAGAAAACAGTGGCAAAGAGGAGGAAGACTGTGGCTCCTCTAACGAGAGAAAGAAATTTATTTATTCGCCGGGAGGTTG
Organism: Halictus rubicundus; assembly: GCF_050948215.1. Taxonomy (NCBI): domain Eukaryota; kingdom Metazoa; phylum Arthropoda; class Insecta; order Hymenoptera; family Halictidae; genus Halictus; species Halictus rubicundus. The sequence goes on from NC_135155.1 coordinate 7,282,931, forward strand.
TAAACCGGTCATTGAATATTCCCGGCCCCGCGCCAATGACAAATATGGATCCGTGAAATTTGAATACCATCGACGCGTTCGAGACTAGCTTTTCCCTCTCGACAGTGCCTAAATCAATATGACGCTTTCGCCGGGCGAGATAGGGGAGCGATCGAGAACAGGACATGTCCACGGAAAAGGGGCGCGCCGGGGTAGCCGCGTTTCGAAATTTAATATACAGGAGGATAGAGCGGTAAGATTTATCCCCGATGCCTCGTAAATTGTTTGCGCTCGCGGCCCGCAACAAAAAGGAGAAACGAACGAAAAGGAATCAAACCGAATGAAAACTCCGGCTCGTGTAAAACGCGTAAACCTTGATCGCTGAACAAAGCAATAAAAGAAAAAAGAATACTTGCAAAAAACAAATGCAAGTGAACGTGTACGCGCAAGCGAGAAGCGACGCAATCATCGCGCGAAAGGAATTACGTTCATTTTTCCGCGAACGGTTACTAAACAATCCATTTTACGACCTCGGTCCATCGAGGGAAACAACGCTCCGTCGGAACGCGAATAAATACGGAAAAGTATACAGCGGGGAGAGCAAACAGGGCATCGCTCGAGCAAAAATCGATTCGCGTCCGGAGCGCACCGATACGGCCCGCTATCGACTCGCCTAAACTCGCGAAAACCCGATCTCCCCTTTATTTGTCGCTTTGATTCGATCGCCGAAAACACCGGGACACTCGAGACAAGCAATGAAACTTTCGAGAGCGAAATCGCCACGCCGCCCTGTCCATCGAAACCAGACTGTCCGCGCTCCATCGAACAGAAACTAAATTCGAACTGCGGTAATGCCTCGATACTTGTGACAAAGATGTACACGGCATTGTCGAAGAATCATTTTATAGAACCTTTACGAACATACTTGCGATATTATTCTGATTAAAACGAACCCGAACACGACCTCGTTTGGTTCACACGTGCTCGTTTAATTCACGATTTAGTAGAACCTCGATTATCCGAACCGATGTTAACTGAACTCTTCCGTATTCGAATAAATGTGTTCCACGTGCAAGCAGTTCAATCCAGTGATCAATGCATGAGAGAGATTTGATCTAATACTGTAGCTAAATGACGGAAACGCTCAAATATCAACAAGGAGTTCGGATAATCGAGGTTCTACTATATCGTGGAGTAAAGAGGTAAATATGATCCGAATTACGTCGTGTTTGGCATCATTTTAATCAGAAAAATGTCACGAATATGTCGGGAATATGTTCATTATGAAAAATAGTAAAAATCAAGAACGTTTTAATACTCTAGTGACTCATTGGTATCGTCTTACCAATTTTCACATTTTGATGTGACGTTATTATAATCTCGTAACAATCCAGAACGTTTAAACTGGTTTTCCTCAAGATCGCGACTTTTTACATACGTCACTGTACCATCGATAGAGCAAGGTGTTTGAGTTAGGTTTAGCTTATAGTCAGACGGTAACCGTACGTAGAATGGGACAACACGAATCCGCGATCGCGTCACGGCAAAGAGCCCCGGTAGAAAATAGTCGTAAGGGCTCCCACGCACAATGTGTCCTTTTGCTAACTGTCATATGCATAGGGAACAACGGGGGCCGTCTACAGAGGCTGCTATCGAAAAGCAATTTCCGAGACGTCAAATGGAATGGAATCGAGTCGTGGCGTGGGGCGGTAGAAGGAAAGTTCGGTGACGTTTTCGTTGGTAACCCCGGCCCTTGGCCCCGAGATCACTTTCAGCGTGGGAGTAAGACTTCAAAAAAAGAGGAGGAACGAGGAAAGAGGACGGGACCAGGCTGCAGAGGGAGAGAGAGAGAGAGAGAGAGAGAGAGTGAGAGAGGGGGTGGGAGTGGTAGGAAGAAGGCGGAAAGAAATAGCGGAGGAGAAGCCGTATCTTCAACAGGTGCAAAGTGTCGACCGTTGAAAGGGCCACTCCTCGTTTCGTCTCCCACTTTACCCCGTTCCTCTTCCTTCCGCTTCTTAAACCGCAAGCTCTTTGATAAAAGGCCTAAAGCCGGCGAGCACCTTTGGGGAAAACGAGCCACGTCCCGCCGGCGAGTCATAATAAGTCGATGCTCCATTTGGGAGCCAACTATATTCTCTAATGAGGCCACACGATCCACCCTGGTCCATCCCCTGGCTCTTTCTGCATCCAGCTTTCGAACGAACTCGAGCAATCTCTCCTATTTACGATTTTTAAAAATCATCTTCCTCTATTTTTTCGTGTCGCGATCATCTAAGCGTGTTCGCAAAGTTTTATAATGAACCCTGGGGAATTGGTGAAGACACAGTAGCCCTTTTCCCATAAAAAAATCATAAAATGTGTGAAAAGATTTATTTTCTGAACCATGGACCGACCACCTCTTCTATATTCTACTTATCTGACCGTAATTCGACCCCTTTGTAGTTGTTCGATCGTAGATCATGACTATTTCACTAGTCTGATCATACCTCGTCCTATTCTACTTGCCGAGCCGTAAATCGTCGCCCATCCCTGAACTCGCCAAAGAATTTTCAGTAAATCCTACTGTAGCTGCTTGAATATTATAATAATTATTGTAATATGTTCGTTATTCTTCGTACTAACAAATTATTTAATTATTTACCCATTTGTGTTTTCTGTTTCTTTGGAAATAATTTAAGATTATAGTTTATGTTACTGTATTTTATATTTGATCGCGGATTTTATGCATTGATGACAGAAATTAATACAATTTAAGCCTCCGACGGCGGAGTCCGGGTCTGTTTTGACCCAGAGCATCAAAATCGTCATTCAATGCTCAGTTTCTGATTAATTCAATGAAACAATAGAAAAAAGATATCAAAAAGAAGTCAAGAAGTAACTTCAATAATATGTTTCAAAAAATTGATAAATTAAGCAGTGAACGCTCCTAAACACCATCAATCATACAATTATAAGAATGGTCCGTCGTCCGAGGGTTAAGGATCAATAAACTTGCAAATGTCGATATATTAATTCTAATTTATTAAAATACTAATTAACACTAAACCCACCGCGGTGAAATTTACAAAAACGCTTTCACAGGAAATGACCGAATTGACTCCTTTATTTGAACATATTAAACAAAATTAAATAAATTCTCACTTTTACAAGGCGTTTCACCTTTATATGTATTACGCTTGGTAGGTTTAGTGTTCAATCTGCTTTGAGGCCCCATAGAGTATCCCTGGAATAAAATCTTGTAATTCCCCTGAATTCCACGATTACACTAACGCTCCCAATTACAAATCTTCCCCGTAAACAGAGCGACTCGTCTAGGGCAAACGTTCCGACGTCCTTGTTACCGTACGACGCAGAATCCTTTCATTCCAGAAAACTGCTCTTTGCCCGGGGACGAGTCCCGATTACATTTTCCCCGCATTTAATTTTCTAGCTGCAGGAACGGTTCCCAGGTATCGACGTATCGACGTGTATCCCGCCGGCAACCGCAGAATACGAAATAAGAAACGCGGGGAAACTCGCGTGCGCCAGCGAAAGAAAGTTTCTTCGCTCGGAGCGAAGCGGCGCGGCGTCACGCGGCTATCGTCGCCGCACGAATAATGGACGAGGCCCGATGACTAATGCAGAAGCGCCGGATGATGATGACACGGTGGAAAAAGTTCCGGTTTGGTTTCATGAAATATACACCACAACAGACGCTAACAACCACTCATTACGGCTGAAAATAAACCGCGGGTCGTAGCCGGTCTTAGCCGGCGCGCCGTAATTCCGAGGGAAAATACAGAGCACTGAAATTTCAATTTCCCACGTCCCTCCTGGTCGCGGCCGCTTCTCCTTTTATTTCACCCTTTTCCCTTCGTTTCCCCCTCGTCCCCCACCTCTCCCTCTGCCGTCCGCGGAATGCATTAAAATATTTTCCGGCCGTTCGTCGCGAGTACGCGACGCTGCCGGCGAAAAGCTGAAATATTTCACGCGACCGAACGACGAGCGCGGGGCTCGGCGGCCGCGTCGCGACGCTCGACGGTGTCGCTTTCGAAGGCGTCGGCGATCGCGCAATTGTTGATTATTGCCGCGTCGCGGCGACGACGTAAAACTAATTTAAAATGTTAATGTCTCGGAGCCGAGCGACTCGTAATGGACGTCGAAACCTTAATAGGAAATCGAGCGACGAGCAAGGAAACGAGCAGATTGGATGCCAAACGCAGCCCAGCAGGGCCAGAACGCTGCCTCGTGTCTTCTCGATACCGGTTATCGATACTAAACCCGGGTACGATCGCGTTTCTAGGTAACGGCGTTCTCGAACGGGAAAGATAAATAAAAGACACGGGGATGAACGAATGATAAAAGCACATCCGAGGACACCGGACATTTTCAAACATCGCGGGAATTTCTGAACCGGACGTGGAACCAGACACATCGACAAGCAACGATAGCAGTCAGTTTCCTCCACGGAAATTCCATGGAGTAAGCCCATGGCACGGGTTCCTCCACGGGGGGTCCGGCATGGTAATTTCTCCATTTCTTCGGTCCCCCGCGCAACGTTGTCAGCGACAGCAGCAACGTCTCCGATCCGACGTTTAATTTTCGTCGGTTCAGCCCCCCAAGAGCGTGAAAACTGCTCGAAAAAGAACCACTGCCCCGGCCCCCGTTCCCCTGTATTGTCTTGCTCGAGTACACGGCCATGACAACTCTCGAAACGAAGGACGGCTCGTTAAGCACGGCGGGAACACCGTCTCCGGGATCGAGAACCTTTTAGCCCTTTAAATGCGATTAAACTTTACAGAAACGCTCCTCGCCCGGGACGGTTAGTTTCTTACGGATCGCGTCGCAGAGAGCTCTCTCGACGGAACGCGAGACTTACGCGGGGACTTATTTTCTATCAGCGAGCCCGGCCATTTCTTTTCTTGGCCGGCGAGATTGTCTTGCGAGCCGGACAACTTGATGGGCGTTCTTAATGAACGGGGGAAGTTGCACGCCTCGGATTAAATTTTGTTTAAATATCATTCTCGCTGGAATTCACCGTCAGAATTACGTTCTAGCAAACTGGGTGTTAGTTTGCCGCGAATAGCCAGGGCTAGATAAAACATCCCATTTTATAACTTCACAATTCTAAAGGGATGCGTGAACCCCTGAGGGTGCGAGAGAAGTTTCTAAATTTTCGATGGAAAATTTATGTCTCAATAAATAAATTATATTCCGATAGATAATTTTCTAAATAAAGAAATAGTAACACATTTTTCAAGGGGATGCGAGAATTTGTTTTTAGATTCAAGGGGGTGCCGATCACTGAAAATGTTAAAAACCACTGTTGCATAGGTTTACTCGTGATTTTCCTTGATGAGCTGATTTTTATCATAAATGCACCTACAATGCGACGTCTACAAATCACGAGGAGAATCACTGTTACTTATCTGACAGTATAAAAGTATGCCAACCTCGACCGTCGAGGTGATCGTCCCCCGCGCAATTACGCGAAAATGTTTTGTGCCGGCTAATTGAGCCAACGACCGTATTAATCGCGCGTTCGCGGCGAGATTTGGAGCAGATCGAATCGGTAGGCGCATTGAGTGCGAAACTGTGGGATGGTTAACTTCATAATCAGCGAATGGCGCGGGAAGGGGGTGGGGGTGGGGTGGGGGGTACAAATAAATTCTTGTTCGTCGACGCGTGGCGCAATTAAAATAGTAATAACATTTTAGGGCTCGAGTGGAAAGGAGATTTAATGCCGCTTTCCGGGCACGAAACAATCTCAGCTATGCGGCGAGTAATGTATCAAATAGATTAGAAGATCTAAACCTGCTGCATTACCGGGGAGGGGGGGGGGGGGCGGAAACGGCGGGCTCGTAACGTATTTCAACGGGTTATCGTTCGCAACGGAACACAGCCGCGGTGGCGAAATGTGCATTGTTAAACAGCGAACTCGGTAAATTCATTATAACGCAACTACTTCGGGGAACTGGGCGGAATGCTGGCGCGCGCGCGGCCGGATTGATTTTAGCGCTTTATTTCGGCATCAGCGCTACTTTCAACCCCATAAACGGAACGTTCAAACGACCATTAGTATTATAGATCTGATTCCCTGGGATTTTCCATCGCTTTTGTTTTTACTGAAGCGGAATTCTTGAAGGATCGAGAGACCTCAAAGGATGTCAGTGATTGACGCGAAGCAATACAGTGAATTCTCGATATATGTCAACAACATGGGTCTTGGCAGCGTCTTGTATCGTCCAGGAGACATATCCGTACCGTTTTATGTTTACACTCCTCGGTGTCCGAGGCCTCTCGAGATTCGTGGCCCCTCACGGGGTATAACTCGCGGTTGTGGGGATAATTGCGCGACGTTTATCATCCAGGCCTTGGCGACATATATGGAGAAATCACTGTATTTGCGTCTTTTACGTTGTACACTTCTAGACATTATTTTAGTCAGCAGATGAAGGGCACAGTTGACGACTGATTTAATAAATAATAGGACCAGACTACTTTAACAATATAGTGGTATTTTAAGGGTGTGTACTGCAGGAAAGATATTTTGTTCGTCTACATTAACAATCGATTCATTGGAGTACTTTACTTTGGACATATTCAGAGAAATTACTAGTTGGAAGACGAGATTGTCAATTAGGTTATTAAACAATTATTTGGAGCCTTTGACAGTATACATTTTAAGGTACTTCTAGAGGAAGTTGCTAGAGGAAAGGAAAAATTCTCGACCACGTTAATGAACAAATTTTTGGAACGTTTTACAGAAAAATTGTAAAATATCTCAAAGAGTGATCAGTAAAGGAAACGCGAAATCATGGACCAGTTTAATAAACAATTCTTCAGACAATGTTTCACAAGAAATACTTAGCTACATCCCAAGAGTGGTCACTGAAGGGAAGGCAAAATTGTCGACGAGGTTAATAAATAGTCTCCCAGACTTTTCCAGGAGGTCCCAAGGGAAGCATTAAGGGCGATCCTGCCGAGACTGCTTTCAGGAACCTGACGGCATCCTTTCTTCCCAAGATATCCCAATCCCCCGCTTCCCTAGGAGGACCTTGAAGGATCTAGAGTTCTCCAGGAGGTCCTTAACAAGAACATCCCAGGTTTCCTCGGCAGGGGAACCTCAAAGGGCCTTTGGAGGATCTCCTAGGATTCTCCAGGAGATACTTAAAGGACCTGTCAGGTATTCCCTCTGGGGGATCCTTGAGTCGCCCTTGAAGGACCTAGCAGGATCTACCGTCGTGGGTCAAAGAGACTTGCTTGGCATAACTGAGGGAGGCCCCAGAATATTCCTCGTTGACAGGTGAGCACCTGCCCTAAGTCCGAACACTGATTATTCTAGGAATTTATCCTGTCTAACCAATTTGTCCAATGAAGACAAATTATAAATCTTTACAACGTCGCACGCGAACGACTTATCACTAGCCATTATTCGGTAGTATTTAAAGTTCAAGAAATTGAAAATTGTAAAAGAGTTTCATACATTTCCCTTTATTCAAATAATTCAAATTTTGAAAATAAAATTCTATTGAATTCGACATAGATAAACAAAACTTTCTTTCAATATTATCGCTTTAAGAGTCAAGTGCAACTATTATCAAATAGTGTTAAATGTACTAATGTATAGACAATTGCATGCTCTCTAAGAAATAATCCCTTAGATAATAATTTTTGAGCAGCTCCTATATCTTTAGGGGACGCGGCCGCCGCAAGAGCATCGTTCCCTGGTGAATTAATTATCACAGGAAGCACCGTAGACAAAATCGCATCAATTCTCTCAGTTGCACGCGCAATCAGCTAAATTATCACGACATTGTGGGCCTCTTTTCGGAATAATAACGAGCGCAGTACCGTCGGCCATTCATATTCGTTGCGCGGCGCGCGAGGGCCAGGCCTATGTATAGTGCAATTCGTGCGCGAGGTCACTTAATAATGCAGATAGAGAATACCTGTAGTCCCGTAGTGCAACGCGTGTAAGTCATGATTAATATTTCAGGTGTCGACCGCGGAAGTTAGGGGCCCTCGAACGCCCGCTTTCGAGGGGTAAGACTGACCATTGCCGGGGCGTGGGAGGTTCGCCCAAGGTTTCGTTGTCCGGTAGGTTGTTAATTATTCGCAAAGGAAATTAATGCGCCCCCGGCAATAATTTATATCGGCCGCGAAATGAATGGTTAGCAGACGGAATTATTCACGATCCGCGTCTCGCCGTTCCGGGATCGGGATACAGCCCTTGCACACTTTTCAGAGATTCTTCACCACGATTCTTACAGGCCGAACGTTAACTCGCTCGTTGATTATCATTTTCATCAATTTTTTATTGTACTTTTTGCACTATTTCCGGGCGGAAACGTTTTATTGGCGGGGAAACAATTTATTTCGATGATTAAAGGATTTCTTGAAATTAGAGTTAAAATTTGGGACAAATTTATTTTGCAGAGTGAAAGATTCAACTTAGCTTCAATAGCAATCGAAATTAAATGCCGGAGGTTTTTACTGTGCTTTATTACATTTTTTGGTGATTTTATCCCTATCGTGAAAATTGATTCCACTCAGTAAAAGGTCGAACTTTATAACTAATTCATTTAATTCTCTTTACTACGTTTTACGGAAACATTATTTACCAAAGGTTTTTACTGTGCTTTAATACATTTTTTGATCATTTTATTCATATCGTAAAAATTGATTCCACTCAGTAAAAGGTCGAACTTTATAACAAATTCATTTAATTCTGTTTGCTACATTCTACGGAAACATTATTTACAATGACTTATGAATTTATAGTGAAAAGGTTGTGTTAATTTGGAGTGAAAATATTGAATCAAATTATTATGCTCATTAAAAGATTGTTTAAAGTACAAATAATAGAAAATTCCAGAAATAGGGACTTGCAGTCTACTTCCAAAAATATTTCTGTAAAAACCAATTCTTCGAATAGAACGTTCCACATTCAACCCTAATCCGTAATAGGATTTTGATGGGGGATATTTTTGTTAGATAAAATTCCGTCAGGTTTCCACTCCATCTAAGAATCCAGGGTAGAAATTTTCTAACATGTTATTTTAAATAGAAACTAGCAGACGACATTACCACCTGTGTCCATAAGAGATCGTTTCATAATATTTTACAGGAATTTGCTTTAGGAATTTTTATCGCACTCGTACACATGTATAACGTTCTAACCGTCGAGTATGACAATTAATCGAACGAACGTAATATTTGACTGCGACCTTTTTCCGCGGAGCGACCAGACTTTTGCCTTGGTACACTGTCGCGTAACATTTTAATGAGTTTATTGACGATTCTCTATCGCTCCGTTTGGCCCATCAAATAGTTCGTTCATGCTTTTTCCGTGTCTCCCCCCCCCCCCCCCCCCCCGCCCCGCACTCGATCGGTCAAAGTAATCCCGGGCGCGTCCGTGACGTTTAAGCCGGCGACGTTACAAAGAGCAAACCGTTTTCCTTGTAATTGAATTTTCCAAAATTACCTACGCTCCCGCTGAAAGGATACGGTCGTATTAAATATGCTCGCAATATCGCTTCTGTTCCGGCGAAAAATGTATATTTTATTGAGCTTCTTGCTGGCCGGGTCAACGGACCGATGTGTAATAACTTTTAATATCGAGTCCGTGGATGAAACTGGAAAAATCCCGAAAGCCGATTCGCGATACTTGATACAAAAATATACGTATGATCTTGTGCAAATACTTTGACCGGATCGGATCGTTCATTAAAATTTAAATGAGTGCGCCTGTAATCCTGCGATTGCTGCAAGAAATAATTGCAAAGCATTATTACAGTGTTGATGAACGGTTCTCGTACAAACATAGAAAATCGTTCGGAGAAACTCGATACGTGGAAACAAGGAAATGATAGAGTGCAATACTGCAGCGAAAGATTCCATCTTCTTTTTATAATTTAAATAAGCTGAATAGAATACATTGACAATCTTAAATCCTTTTAATTTGTCCACTGAGTTAACGACGATGGGGCCTGGGTCCATTTTGGCCCAGAGTATAGGGTCCCCCAGTGGAGGGGATAGGCGAACTGACTAAGACCGTGTAGCTCCGTGGGGCTTAGGCCAAGAGTTTACTGTACTATTGAGTAAGGTTTTTCAACTTTGGGTGACTTTTGTGACCACTGGTGAGACAATTAACGCGTTAAGAAACATCGTATACATTTCAGAATTAAATTTTCGGTACTGTAACAGGAAGTAGAAGGTTTTATGCAGCAATAGGCGAAAAATGTCGAAATCTTTTCCGAACAGCGGCAATCGAGTACGAAACGAAAGAACCGTGGCGAATCGAGCCGGTTCGACTTGGTCCGTGCTGCGCGGCGGTTTTATTAACCAAAGAGTAATTTCTGGCGAGTGTAGCGATAATGACGCGTCAGTATCCGGTAATTCGTTTTCCGGTATTCTCCGCCTCGGTCAGATCGCGTAACGAGGGCGGCGAGCGTCATCGTTCCCGTTCTTCTCGAACATTACGCCGGGCTGGCTCGCAGTAAAAATAACACTTCCGCCGCGCGCCGGTATTCCCAAAGGTGCGCATAGAAACATGAAGGTTCGTTAAACACAGCGTGATTTATTGGTTTTTCGTTCGGATTTTCCCGGGGCCTCTGGAGTGTTCTTGTTCCAGAAAACCGTTCCGTTTCCTTTTCGCCTCGCCTCGCCTCGCCTCGCCTCGTCGCGAGGAACACGATATCGACGCGCTTATGACGCAAATGCTCGAGTGCGCCGATACGCGGCATTTGCGCTCGTTAACGGTACATCGCGAACCATCCCCCCGTAATCGCGCAATAATTCTGCTTTGCCCCCCTCCCTTCCTTCCTTCTACGGTGCCTGTACGCTACCAGATAAGTTAACCTTTGCCGATCGCGTGATTCGCATAAACGTAATCTTCGAAACGGGCCATTAATTCGCGTCCGCAAGGTTCGCCGCGCGAACCCGCGGAATTGTGCGGCAGCGCACACTCAAGTGAATCATTCCGATACACTCCGAGGTGAAATTAGCTGTACAAAACCGCTCGGTGTCAATTACATGTAAACTTCGCGTTTTACAGCCGCCCGTTAAATTGTGGATCGTGGGATCGTGGATAGAAGTTCGTTAATGATTTTAGCAGCGCAGCGGCGCGCCTTGGAAATTCTAGTCGCGTTGCTGTGGCGAAGAAGTTCGTTCCGATGGGTCTGAACGTGGCTGGCTGTTTCTACTTCCGGCGATGTTCATCATCGAAGCTTTCGAAATTCCAGATGGAATGCAATCAAGAAAAATTTCGTTTTCCGTTCGCCGTTTCTAGTTCCGACAGTGTTCGCAAATATTGCAAAAATAAAATTCAACGTTCATGGCGAGATGTTAAATGATTTTCTGATTGAAATGTAGACGATTTAAAATAGTAGGAAAATTAATGAATATGGGACTGTTAATATTTTATTTTTAACTTATGAAGATCATTAAAGGAAGAGACAGACATTAATATGCCCGCCGTTCCTTGCCATTAATGTAGACAATTTTCATTTTGCATGAGGCTAAGACTAACAATCAAATATTCACAGTATCTCTCGGAAAGTAGTGTTTCATTAAATATGAGGTTTCTCACAAAAAAGGTATTAAATTTGAATTAATTATTAAATAGTCTAGGTACTGTAAAAATATGTTGAGAACGGGACTGAAGTATACGAGGGTAATGTTAATTCGATAAAACTTGATACAATATCTCGCCATCCCTGTATCTAATTTTGTCGCGGATTGCGCATCGATGCATCTGAAGGGAATTGGAACGTAACGAACAGGAGGCGGCGACAAAGCATTCCGGCAGTAACATTTCGCGTAGGTAGACGCACGCGGAGCGCCGCAAATCCTATATTCCGGAAATATTAGACCACTGTGCGTTGTTTCGCTTCTATTGCTTGATAGCCGCGTCGTATCGGGTAACGATCGTGCTACACAACTTTGGATATTAGCCGATCCTCTACCGTCCCTTATCATTCGTGGGACAGTTTGTCACTTACAGCCGAATCTACTTCTACGATCACGTACGCCCCACTCTCAGACCGGGTTCCCAGCTTTGACGGTCGAACAGCACTTTGACGTAGTTATCGTGTTATCGCGGCGAGTATCGTGTCTCGAATACATTCCGCGAATAAATCCCGGTTCTATCCACACGAATATCCATTTATTAACGCATCCACCGACCGTCTGAGTGGTCTGCCAACCACGTTGCACCTCTTCCCCACAGAATTCTAACAATCTATCGCTGGAAGCAATGGTAGCTGCTAGAAGTGTAATAATTATTTATTGCTCCGCCTATATATTTTCTTAGACAAAGCCACGATTAAAATTATTCGCCGATGATTATTTTATACTCTTTTTTAGAAATCGTTTATTGGAAGCTAATCTCTTCTAATTTCTTATTCAATTCTTCAGTTGCAATAACAATCGACATTATTAACTGGTGGTTATACACTCTTTTGAAAATTGTTTATTCGAGCTAATTTGTTTGGTTTCTTAATCAATTCTTTCTTAATCAATTAACCACGAAATTATATCAAGCTTGATTTAGTAAAATATTCTTTTCGGATTGTTAATTAAGTGTTTCCCCGGGGTGTTTTTTTCACTGTCGATAAGAAGTTTATTAACAAGTTTCCAGCCAGTGAAGTGTTACAAAATACTTCATAATACTACCATTTCCGTTTCAAGTATTTTTACCAGTATCGCAGGAATATGGAAGCATTTGTATTCCATATGTCTGATCATAAAGGACTGTTTCTACTTTGGATGACGTCCATAAATATTGACAGTGATATTAGAGTGTACACTTTTCACAAGAATGGGTATACAAAGTGGACGAAGATTGTAGGTAGTATTGATTAAAGAACCAGACATTACGTGCAACAAGTAGTATAATTGTGTGATGGTCAAACATCGCAGATCCCAACATGAAACCGTCACAAACCCTACCAAGATATTTTGCTGGCCCCAGTATTATGTTTCCTATAAAAATTAAATCCCAAGCATCAATCAATCAAAAGCTCTATCAAGCTCACGGCCAGCATCAATTCCCCTAAAAACTGTCATAAAGACGCTTAAGAAAGCGATGGTCGCCGGTAGCATTTCTAGCCTGTGATCCATTAGATCGTCGCGGTAATGGGTTCGGCAGTATTAAATCCGGTTCGACGGTGGAACAAAGTTAGCGTCGCGGCGCGCGGGTGCGGGTGCGGCCGTACATCGTGTCCCGTGTCTGGGGTCTCGGGGCGTCGCGACGCCTCCCGCCTTGGATTCGATCCGGTGGAACTAGGGGTACCCGTCGGCAGCCGCAGATGATGGCAAACTGTTAATAGGAGGCAAGTTTTAAATGCGGGTAACGTAATAACGCGTGCATTAGGCGACTACTATGGCGTCGGCCGGCGTCTGCGGCGGCGACAACGATAGCGGACCCATTCTCCGTAAGGGGTAGTTTGCCTGACAACTCGATTATACGATACCAGCCGGCTGAGTGGCAAGTGGTGATATATGGCGCGCATATACACGCTCTGTCCCTCAGCCTGCAACTCCTCCCCTCAACCCCCGGAGTCACTTAAAATAATGAGAAACCCGGTATCGGGTGGCACGCTTGTTGTTCACTTTTCTATTTTGTTTCACCGCCCTTATTGGTACCGCCCGCCCGGATATCGACGCCTCTTTCGCCATCTTCTCTCTCTCTCTCTCTCTCTCTCTCTCTCTGTCTCTCTCCGGTAGGAGGACGCTGCTCTCCTCGCCAATCAGTCTCTCGAGTCATCTAGCCAGCGCCGAGTAATTACGCCGCCGCCGCCGCTGCTTTTTAATCTTAATAAAAGAACCGACGACAGAACCGGCCGAGACTTCGTTCCAGGTACTACAGAGACCTGCTAACGAATTCACACCCGTGGACCGTGTAATGGCCGCTTCCCACTCTCCACACACCCCCTTCCCTCTTCTGCCATTTTTGCCCACGGCCCCGGCCTCTTGGTGGACCGAATTTGACGAAGAAATTGGGATTCGAAAGTGGAGTTTAACTGGATGCCAGAGTTCGAGGGTAAACTGTCCTTTCTGCTCGCCGCGCCGTTCCATGCGACCTCGATCTCGTTTTTTCGATGTGCAATTACGATTTTTTCGAGGTGAATACTATGGCAAGTTTTTACTGCGTGCCCCCCTCCCCTCTCCGTCCCTCCCCCGTTTATATAGGAGAAGGAACGTAATTCTTTTTGCTTTTGTTTCAGGAAATTGGCGACTGTCCAAATATTGGGACTCGTTACTGCGTGGACCAGCGCCGAGCGCAATTTGCACGGCGATTTTGCAAAATTGTGTTTACGAAACGGCACTGTTAGGGCATAACTTGCTCTTGATGCGTTGGGAATGGTACCGCGATTGTATGCTATTACTAGACCGAGGGTTTTATGCGTTTCTGTTGAAAAAAAAACTGTTGGAGGAAATCATTGAAAAGATTTTTTTATATTATTAAATTATCATCTCTAAGCAACTTTTGCACAGACTTAAGGGCCCAAAAGTATGATATAACTCTCACTTCAACCATATTTTAATATCTTCTTTCGTTTGCGATTTACAAGCACTTCTGTAGAAGGGCCAGTTCGGACAAAAGGGTTGACTTCGACTTTCTCAGGGAATCCTTAGGGAATTCTTAGGCGGACCTACCAAACACTTGTGCAGAGTCCCATAAAAATCGGAGTCCATCGGTTACCGGGTGTCTCAATATTCTCCTCCAAATTTCAAAGCGGAACAATAAAGGGAAAAGTCAAATTTCAATTTTAACGGCAGCTCTGTACGTGTCCATAAATGTGCGATCACTGTAAAGCCACGAAGATGCGCGCTCTGGTAACAATATACCCGAAAGTTACCGGTCGAGTGATATTCGGAGACCAAAAACCTCGATATCTCCGAAGTGGTGCAATTTCCAGTAGCTACTGCCGAGTAAGTGGCGCACAATTACCGAAACTATTCGCCCATCGGACACCAGAAAATTATCGATTCCCATCGAGTCCTCCTACCCTCTCTCTCTCTTTCTCTCTCTATTGACCGGAATAACCCAGTCGCAAAGTTTAGACGCAGCTTTGGCCTACATCGCGTTCGAATTAGTCGCGATAGTAGAAGGGCGGTGGTACGAGGCACCGCGAATCTCGATCGAGGTTGTTATTTCGGTTGATCGGTCCTGCCGCGGAGTCCTCGAAAATCCCTTTGTCACGACAAAGCAACAGGCATCGGCAGTCGGCTGCGAGAACGAAATTACTGGCCGCACACAAATTACGAACTGGATACGCGTCTCCCGTTTCCCATTGCGGGGGCCACAGGCCTTTCCTTCCGGTCGCGCGGAAGGCTTGATCATAAAGCTGGTTTTCGGCTCCGCGTACCGAGCCCGTCGTAAATATCATTCTCGTTTTACGCGGACGCGGCTTCTCATCGGCAAAATAAACACGCCGCGGGTTAGGTTACCCTAACGAGACCCACCACGAGCACCCTCGCCGAGATCCGACGAGAAGACGTCGGCTACCGGGGGCTTTATTATTCCTGCCGGATAATTAACGCTGGAACAACCAGCTAGGTATGTATACCCAGTTTTACCACATTCACCGACAATTTAACTTCTCGTATTCTTCAACCCTCCGATAGCCCTCCTTACTGCTGGACTTCTTGTCGTGCTTCGGACCACTCGCAGCTCTATTTTACATCTTTTCTTAACATACTTTCGAATTAAATTTTCATATTTTTAAAATATTTTAAATTTTTAAGAATTGTGTCTGCTTTAAATCCAAGATACAGCAGTCACAGTGACTCCGAAATCTAATTTAAATTGTCACAGTTTCATAAAAGATAGGTTATACCACTTGCACCCACGTCTCGATCCGAGAAAAATATTTTTATATTTTCCACAGAAAATTTTTAAGCTTCCTCTTTGAAAAATCTTTACAGCCCATGAATTGCTAGATGAAAAAGAACAGTTATTTATTGAGATTGCAATTAGATGTAAGAATGGGATCCTCGAGGTTTTCAGGATTGAGAATTTGAACAAAGTATTGAGGGTCCATAACGAGGTATAGGATACTGTAACTAGAAACGCTTAGCTTCCGGACGAAAAACATGTCGGGAAGGAGAGCTCCAAGGGGAGGGGGGTGATATGGTGCGTGGGCGGCCGAGGTAATTAACGCGCGAAGTTGGACGCGCGACTCGCCATTGTAGCGGTATCTGGCCGCGTGAAATTAATAGTCGGCGGCGCGTATGCGACCGGCCCGGAAAATCAACACTTACAATGCCGCGGGAGGCTATAGATTATCGGGCGCGTTATCGGGGGTCAATATTTTCCATACGGAGGCAGGCCGTGCGTGACGCGGCAAACCGTTCCCGGCGTAATGAGCTGACAATGTAATGTCCGAAGTGAACGACGATCCTGGAGACAGGACACCGCAGACCCCTATTCGCTAGGACGTCAATATATTGATGACTGTGCGGACGGAGATTAAGAGACACCATCTACGGGGTGGCGTGTTGAAACGGGCCACCTGCGTACGATGGATCCAAAAATGTCTGGACAACTAAATGTCCGATTCTCGAGACATTGTCGAAATTCGATATTCTGATAATTTAGTTAGAAAAAATACATACGTGCTTACTTAAAAATCCACTGTTTTATCATTATATAGTGATTTTTCTATATATGTCGCTAAGGCCTGGGTGATAAACGTCGCGGAATATCCCACCAACCTCGGGGTATACCCCGACTCGGGTATGTCTCCTGGACGATCCAAGACATAAGTTGTTGACATATATCGAGAAGTCACTGTATCAATCGAAACCGAAAGAGACTTTTCGGAAAACCTAATATTTTGTATAACCTTAACACTAGGTTCACGGGGCACTAAATATGCCTATTCTACATTACTTTATAAAAATAACGGGAACGTATGTATCCATAAATTTTTAGCCATTTCTTTCACAAGATATACCCAAAGAAATAAATTTGTTGAATAATTTCTCATTCGTGCATCTTCACAACTTCGATAATTGTGAATTAGAAGTTCTAGAACCGGTCATTTAGACGGGTCTAATGAGCTCTAATGAGTCAAATTCACGATCTAATCATCGGTAATGTTAAATGTATTCAACATTCGTTTTCCACGCTCCGACAACCGGATTGTTTAACATGGTTGTTTCTTAAGCGCACATTTTATCACGGTAAATCGCGGGTAATAAAATTCGAAGAATTTCGAGATACAATGTTTCCCCGGAATGTTAAACATTCTCCCGGGCATGGGATGTCCTTGGATCGATAGGGCGTGG
Source organism: Halictus rubicundus (assembly GCF_050948215.1). Taxonomy (NCBI): domain Eukaryota; kingdom Metazoa; phylum Arthropoda; class Insecta; order Hymenoptera; family Halictidae; genus Halictus; species Halictus rubicundus. Next base: position 7,300,190 of record NC_135155.1, read on the forward strand.
AGCAGTTTCGTTATCGCCGGTTACAAAAACGCCCGGGCGAGTTTAATTCTTCGTCTCGATCATTCGCATGTATCGCGGCAGTATTTCATAAAGCCGGAAGCTCCGGCGGCCCATTAAAAATTTATTCTCGGCTTAACATCGCTTTTTCCATCCGAGATCCGGCGGGGCGGAGGTCTATAATGCGTTGCAAGTCGAAAATACTCGGGGCCACCCCGCTCGGATGGAAAACTCGAGTTCGGCGACTGTCTTGATTCACGGCTGCTCAAGTATTTCTGGCTCTCGGGAAACGACCCGGCTCGAACCGGAGGCTTCATTATTTCACATAATCTTCCGGATTCCATTATTTTTAATCCGAAATTTCTACGAGAAATACGCACTTCTTTCGGATTTCAAGAGATTATCAATCTTTTAAACAATTGTCTACCTAATCCGAAAAATCCGAAAAAATTTACCGTCGTGTGTGCTGTCAGGTAGTGTTCATGAATTATTTTGTAATTTTTGCTTACCCTATAACTACCCCTGGGGTAGGGCTATCGACTTGAAACTTGCCATGGAGGATTCTCTTTGGGTGTTCTATCGAATGGTATGGGGGGAAGATCAATTTTGCGGCTCACGCTTGTTACATAAATGAACGACGCTTAGCAACACGGGTCGCTAAGGAAAAGTGTTTTTAAGAGCCAAGTGTAGTCACATGTCTTAAGATATTTCCTAGCCCGAGCTACTCTCGATTTCATCCAGGAAACTCAATTTTTGGCCTACTTCTAACGCTTATATTACCAAATATCTGCATAATCTCGTCAGCTCATGACCAGCGCGCGCTAGATTGAACGTTCCTCTTTCGAACAAGCCCTTTCCCAGCGAAAAATATTCTCCTATAAGGACGAAAACTTGAGGCACGTAAAACCGTTTTTCGCAGATTTTTGTCGGTAACGTGGCCACTCTACCTTATCGCGAATCTACGGACTCTTGGTTCTTAAATGTATCAATATTGCGGCGTGTCATCGGAATGACACGACACAGCAGATTGATAAGATTCATCAGAGTTTTCTTGCCGGGAGTCGGCGTGGCAGCCGCTGTCGGGCTCGATCCGACAGAAATTCGATCCCGGCGCAATTTTAATGAACCGTTCGCCCAGCGATGGAGTGATTTAAACTGATCGACCGTCTGTAATACAATTATTCAAGAGATCGGCCGAGGAGAGGCCGCCTGTAATTTGACGTTCAAAGCGATTCCCAGACACGTGAATTTCGATCGGCCGATCAGACGTGCCTAAATTATTCATCCCTCCTCAGAGATAGATAGAGAGAGAGAGAGAGAGAGAGAGAGAGAGAGAGAGAGAGAGAGAAAGAGAGAGAGAGAGAGAGAGAGAGAGAGAAGGGAGTATATATCCACGACCGCATCAACGCCCACGCACGAATAAAACCGGAACGGTGTGGAGCGTTTCTTTTCCCGGAGCCGCGGCGCGAAACTTTTGTATTACCTTCTAATGACTGCCGGTTTTCCCCAGACATACACCCCCGCGCCGCCGCGAACTTTAGTCACCTAATCCCGTACGTTACCGTCCTCCGGCTACCGCATATACGTCGTTTACTTTAATCTTGAGTTAGGACTTCATTAAGTATCTCCCGCGAGCTAAGGAACCCGGAAACCACCCCATTCGGCGAGTTACACAATTATCTGGCGAAAGCGATGGTTGCCGATGAAGGTGACTTTCTGATCCCCAGAATGTCTTCATTAATTTTGACGAAGTAAACAAATTTTGATGTGTAATTTCAATGGTATCAAGTGGACAGAATCACCACTTGATACCATTGGTTTTTTTCAGTCCTTTTTAAGTTTTCAAGTTCAATGTCATTTGGAGGTCATGTCACAGAACATAATCGAATGTATTTTTTTGTTCATGAGCTACGCGATGCAACACTCGATGTCATTCAAATTACACACTTTCGCGCGACACCTTGTATAATCGACGTAGACGTACCAGTCGCATCGATTAAAGTTTCAGGAAATAATAGCTGGAATAAATAACAGCGACGACGAGAAATAAACGAAACGGAATCCCGTCCTTCCGCTTACATGTATCTTCGTTAACGCAACGCTGTCCGGCAAAAACTCCGCAGTCGATCCTTGAAACGGTCGAAGGAGCCATCCTTCTTGTTCCGGCGAAGTAACAGCAGCGGAAGAAACTCTCTCGACAGAAAGGAGTCGCAGACAATCGAGGAATTAATTTCCACAGACATCCAATACGAATTCTGACGAATGGGTTATTCGAGACTTTCGCCGTAGAGATTGCTCCCTCTCGTAATAGTATTCGAAGCCCTCGACGAATCCGTCCGTGACGTTGCAGAAGCATCGGCTATCACAGAAAGTCTCGGATGAAATCGAACCCGCCTTCGAACGATATAGCACGCGAATTACAGCGATCTCTTTCAAGCGAACGTCCGACAGGATGCACTTGCCAAACAAGTGAAACAAATAGGAATTACTCTATCGAGCATTCTATTGATCGCTGGGAAGAGAGGGAGAGGGAGAGGGAAGAGAGAGAGAGAGAGAGAGAGAGAGAGAGAAAAAAAGAGAGATGCATGGATTATGGCGATCCGCGCAACGGCAGATAACCGTGCGCAATCTTCAGCGTTTCTTTTTCGTCCTCGATAAATTCGCAAACGAATAGTACACCACGAAATTCAAATTCGCCTATCTGACGGCTCGACTGTAACGTTATCGCGCAGCTTTCGGGAGCCGGCTTTCGCAGAAGTCGCATAGCAAATCCTCGAGCTGCTGCTGGCCGCGTCGTAGCTGATATTAACGGCGGGCATTATCCAGCGACACAGACGTTTTATTTCCACTTGACCACCGATATATCTTGCGAAACTGCCTGCAACTGCCAGCGCTTCGTAAGCGATCCCGGGATCGTTGTTTTCTGGCAATAACAATCGGCTCTGTCTACGATCGCCAGAGACGAACCAACAAATCGTTCTACTCTGTGCTTGGGATCTTTGATAATGATGTCCGTGGAGGACGCTGGATCACGATGTGTTTCCTTATGGTAAATTCAAGAGGTTCTGTATGATGTGGGAATTACAGAATTCGTGGTTAGTGCGCTCTGAAGGTAGAAATATAAAGAACTAAATAGCTTTAGTTACGGCAATTGTTAATAAAAATTTATACAGGCATAAAGTGTCACAGCAAAATAATCAATGAATAACGTTAGCAAATGGATACCAAGATCTAAATGGTTTTAAGAACAAACAAATGCTACTAGTTATTAGACTGCGAATTTGTTATAGCAAAGTAGGCGAGTGTAATTCCAAACGGTGGAAAAGACTATCAATATACAGTGGTTTCTCTATATATGTCGCCGAGACCTGGATGATAAATGTCGCGGAATTAGCCCCACTACGGTGGTGCCATCCCGTGAGGGACTTAGAAGTGTTGTTGACATACAGTTTTCGACTACAGGTGGGAGAAAATTTGAGGGGTGTTTCTCTAAGACAATATAAAACGAACATGAAGAATAAAAAAATTGCGATTTCGGCTTTGTTTTGTAATTATTATCGATTATAAATCCGCCTGAAATGCGGCAACCAGGCCAACAGAGGCCCGACCCGTACACCGTTACGTTGTGACGTAAGCAACGTAAATCTCTGTTGGCCAGGTTGCCGCATTTTAGGCGGAATTTAAACTGTCGATAACTAAGAAATGAGGCCGTAATCGCAATTTTTGTATTCTTCAGTTTCGTCTTATATTGCCTTGTAGAACCACTCCCTCAATTTTCTCTGACCTGTAGTCGAACACCCTGTATATCGAGAATTAACTGTAATTCTTGCGACTGAATAAAACCACCGTCGAGAGAAACGAATTCCAATTTGGTTCCTAGGTGTTGCAATTGATGCGATGTGATTTCTACTTCGCATAAAGATCCGCAATTCGTCTGTAGAAAGAATGATAGGTTGAGAGGGGTTAAATTTCATATTAGCCGTGAAGCAAGGTGCAAGCTGGAGCAACAAGAGCGAAAGACACGGGATTCAGACGGGTCCCCGGAGATTTTCAAGGAATCCGGGCACAAAGACTGGCGCAGCAGCCTGTGCTCGACACCAATTTGCGATGTAACGTTGCAAATAGTTGGCGGTATGCGGGACCGGCTCAAAGGGCCGCCGGTAATATTCGCATGACGTAGATAGCAGATGAACGGTGGCGCGCATACACACACACACACACACACACAGAGGGGGGAGGGAGAGAGAGGGTATGCGTGTGAGAGAGATGCTAGGCCTACATAACCATAAGCGGCAGGTACACGGGGGCCGGGTTGCGCGCGAGAGAGCACTATATCGCGCAGCAGGCGCTACCGCAACACGGTCCGGCACATTGTGCCAGTACATATGTACCCGTGTACCTCGCCAATAAATTTTCCTGCAAATCCTTGCCGCGGTTCCTTACACACTGCCTGCGATCGAACGATACCCGTTCGTCATTTAACCCCCTCGGACGCCGGATACTGGGTCACTGGACAATCTACGCCCACCTATTCCGTCGCTTGTCGATTATGCTCCCGGGAGTAGATTAGGAAGGTGTACCGGCATTATGTATGACGTTCGACGATCGTACGGTAATTATATTATATATCAGGTTGCCCCCTAAATTCGACCGAGCCTCGCCGCGCGGAAATCGTGTGCCGCTGATCACGCGTTTTAATTAAATCGACCCTTAAGTGGAATCTTAAGTTATTTTAACAGTTGCAGTGATTAGAATTTTTTACATAACAGTTCCCCAGAAGAAGAAGAAAATTTATATCTATTCCATGCCTAAATATTCTCCAATGGCTCTATATAGTGAATACTCGATATATGTCATCAACACGGGTCTTGCCAGCGTCTTGTATCGTACAGGAGACATACCCGAGCCGTTTTATGTTTACACTCCTCGGCGTCCGGGACCTCTCGAGCTTCGGGTATAATTCGCGGTAATGGGGATAATTCCGCGACGTTTATCATCCAGGCCTTGGCGACATATACCGAGAAATCACTCTATCAGAAGGAAAGAGGGTTGTTTTACCTGTTTTACCTTTTCTTTCGTATCTACTACTGTTTCTGTAACAGAAAGCTTTGTTGGTGAAAGACCGATTGTCAGAAATTCGAATCACTGTAATCATAAAATAAATCGTAGTGCAAGGCGTTAATGTGTTAAGATTATGATTCTATCGCGGACTTTTATGCAAAATAAAAATAGTTTCCACTAATTGCGAGACACTGGAGCCAAATAGAAATTACCTTCTCACTCGAACCATTTTCAAAACTTCATAATTATTATACCTATTGATATTTTCTCGAATGTAAGTACCATTCTTTCCGCTTTTAAGGTAGAACGAGCGTGTAAAATCGAATGGACGTCGAACGAACCATCAGCAATTCAAAAAGACCGAAGCCCTATCCACTAACCGGTCAATGAACATAGTAAAAGGTATATACCAACGATACTGTGAAGGGCCAGGTTTGACAGTGGTCTGAGGGACTTCTCTGGTAACAGGTCGGCCAATCGAATGGTAACGCGATCCGGCACTTACGCCCCCGCGAAGAACGTAACAGGGATACCTAATGAAACGTCCCTCGGATTATTTTTCACCGGGAGGGGAACCATCATCGGACGGGGCCTGTGAATCGACGTTGTCGCCATTAACGCAACATAATCCGCGGGGCTGGACACCCGGTTCTCGATGAACCGGCCGGTGAAAGAGACGGCAGAAAGGACTCGGGCCTGAATGGAACGCCTCTTATCGAACGGATTCCCTCTCGTTCGTTTCACTGTCGGAGGAAACCGAATCGATCGCCCGGCCAGACCGATCCATCCACCGCTCTCATCAATTATCGCCGGCACCCGCGCCGCCAGACACGCCACGGAGAGGGGGTTAATTAACCGCGCGATTTTAAGGCGGCCCGACCAGTCTGCTGACTGGTAATTGTGCAACAACACCGGTACCTAGGCTAGGAACGTTCCGTGCGAGACGTATCGATTGGCGATACGTTGCTCGATGGTTGCAGCGGGACAACGATGCGCCAGGAACGAATCGGAAAATTGCCTACCCGCACGAGACGCGTGGGAGTCTACCTGTAACGCGAGCATGCTTGTAATTGGTTCTATTTATTTAGTTATGCGACTTGTTCTCTTGTTTTAATAGCGGCTGTTCATTCGTTGTGTACTCTTCCTTTTGTTTATTTCCGCGTCTGTTTATCTTCATCAGTTTCTTCGTTTTTTATTACCGATCTGTTTGTTTGTTCATACTATACTATTTTGAACGCATGATTTTGCAAATAGTAAATATTAGATAAAAATGACAGAGGAAAAAGTTGTACTGTTCCTTTGCAAGCATCGTAATGCGATATTTTTGTGTTGCGAAGGTGACCTTCAACCTTTTCAATGAAATGCTATATATTTATTTATATTCTACGAAAGCGTGTGTCAATACTAAGTTGGTTCCTATACGGCACAATAACCTTCAAGGTCATAAAAGGTTAGAAATGGAGGAAATATTTTGAATATTCATTTCCGGTGGTCTACCAAAAAATGTTTCCTACTAAACTTAATCAGTATTTAGATAGTTACAAACTTCAATATATAAACTTTTGAAAGCAATTTCTTTTTAACAAAAAATCATGGTCACTGTGATTTTTTTTAATATGTCTTCTTTATCTCAGGCTGTTGTGTCTGACGTTAAGACCTACCATGTTATGGTTGTGAACCTATAAACAACGTTGGAATAGTTTTCTCCGATTTCTCGGGGCAAGTGCCCCACCGTGCGGCGTTGCTTACGCCTGTTTGCACTGCAGCGTCCACTGATCACCTCGTCGGCTTCGTGTTGAGGAACTTTTCATCGGCGCGTCTCGAAGCCGGACAAAATCGAGGAAAATGACGAGCGGAAGGGGGGGGGGGGTGGGGGCGAACTCAATTAATACCGGTGCTCTCTGGTTTATACTATATTTCTTGGTTGCGGTATCAAGCGAGCCAGCCATCCCACCTCACGTCTGTCTGCATTTGTTCCAATTCACTTGCTGCCGATTACCGCTCCCTCCAGGCCTGGATCCGCCTGGCCCCACCCTCGACCCCACATCGCCGTTTCCCCATTTTCATCCCCATTCTCCCATTTCCTACTACGTCCCATCCTTTTCCCTTTCCCTTTCCCTTTCCCTTTCCTTTGACGCCAGGCGACGCTCGATTCGACACGACTCGACTCGACCAGAGTCGATTCGCCGCGGCACGGTGTCACGCGTAAACCGTACACTTCGAGTGTATCGAAAGCGACCGGCCGATGCACCGGTTAGAAACCGGTCCCGAAGCCGATCTGATGGCCGTCTGGAGCCTCCCTTCCTTCCAGCAGCCGGCTCCGGCGGGCATTGATCGATTATCGTTGCGTCCCGACTTCTTCGCGGCACATTTATTAGGATCCTGGACGCTATGACGGCGTCCGTTCTCTTTATGATTTCCCTTGTCCATTGCCTGTCAGGTCTACTAGCGAAAACCAGTCGATCGGACCCGTCGGGCGACCGTTAGTGAGTGTTTGTACTGGCTGGTCCATCCAAGTTTAAATATCTTGTTTGTTATCGGTAGACTGTGGATTTTATGATAGAAACGGACTAACACAAAACTGTGCAGACATTAGAAGAATTTAAGGGTGTCTTTATATTATTTTCGGCTTATTCAAGTTATCACCAGAGGAAATACATTTTCATTTCACTTCTGCTCCCTACAGTTGACTTGGACAAATTGCCGAGGGCTAGATCGTTTCAACGACCCTTCATGTAATGACCTTCACTTGACCTTGAGTAGCAAAAATAATACGAGAACTGCAAGCGTAAACATTAGTGAGGATATTTAATATAAGGACCTTCACTTGACCTTGAGTAGCAAAAATATGTAATATTAGAACTGCAACCGTAAACATTAGTAAGGATATTTAATGTAATAACCTTCATTTTACCTTGAGTAGCAAAAATAATATTACAACTGCAAGCGTAAACATTAGTCAGGATATTATAAGAGGTGTATTGAATCTTAATGAATTTTGTTTTGATTACTTGCTACAATCAATTTTTTCCCCAATTTTACATGTCGTAATCAAGGTCACACTGACGTTTACAACAATTTGACGCTAACGTAAATATATAGTCCCATTAAAAAAATATATATATATGACCATGAAACCTCGAAACATATTGTTTTGAGAAATATACCTTCGGAAAATGTGTGCGGGATTCCCACCCGCTATGTCATGCAAATAAATCTTACAACAAAAATGCATGAGGTACAGTCTAAGTAGAAGCTTCAAGCTTTAAAATGAATCCAAGTTAATTATCATACAATTATTCTTTCCAAAATTATAGCACTTTAAATGTCGTCTATTTTTCTGTCTGGCCTTAGCGTGGGAATTCGAAGCTGTTCTATTAACTTCATTAACAACGCCGATGAAGAACCTTCTCCGACGACAGTGCTTAATTTAACGATTCGATTCCTAAGCCCTGATTGGATGGTCCTCGGTCGCGCGATTCTTAAACACCGGCGAAAACACCGTTTAACGAGCGAGTTAACGAGGAAACCTGCAAAGCGCCGAATTACAAGCTCGCGGCCACAAGACAAACGAGAACACAGAACGGGTTTGAATCGAGCTTGCGGAGCTTTAGAGAGAGAAAGAGAGAGAGAAAGAGAGAGAGGGAGAGCGGGACAGTGTCTACTTTTTTCGCGGATCTCGCTCGCTCGCTCGCGAGACCAATAATAAAGTTCAGGGTGGCTCGTTCATCATATTCCATCAATAGGTCTCGGGCGATCTCTCGCCCATTCAGTCTCGCTTCCCTTAATCTTCCTTCGACTTCCCTCGGCAAACGCGTAGATTAAAGGATTTACGAAATTAGTTTTACCTCCTCGCGTCGTCTTCGCCGGATATTAAGCTGTGCCTGGTAAAATGCTCGCGAGAGGACTCGCGCGGTCGCGAGACGCTCGCTACGGTAAACAAAGCCTTAAAAATAACATTTCCGCGGACGAGACGCCGCCTGTTTACGAATAATCTCCTCCCACCTATTCCCCGATTCATTTTGTCCTCCTATAGTGTTCGCAAGTTGCGAAACTTGCCGAAATCCTGGCCAAAATTACAATTTCCTGTTATTCATCTTCTAAATCCTGGTGGATAATAATTTCGATTTGAATTTCTATTGAAAGAGCTGATTTATTATTTATTACTAGACTGCGGATGTTAATGCAATTTCCAATTTTCACAGACAAATTTTAAGAAAGTGGAAATAAATAAATCCTATTTTTAATGGGAACAGCAGTTGTAGATCCAAAACAAATAAAAATCGTACTAAATTCTCTCGAATTTTATATTATAGCATTTCCTGAAAATTTCCATGAGCCGTAAATGCATAAAGATCCGCAGTCTATTTATTACTGTATCCGTATTTCATCAATTGATGCGATCGCCATAATTTAATCTATAAGTACAGCATATGTGCAAGTATGTTTCACGTAAACAACTAACTACAAATATTTTCTTTCCGGATCTCGATTTTTAGCCAGGATTTCGTCGTTTTTCGTTAGTGTGAGCAAACACAGATTCCTGCGAGGATCGTTGTGTATCGATTACGCGACTTGTTCGCGGCTGGCCGTATAAATATCGCGCGCCGCATAACTGCATTATCGTAGCCCTGGCTATTTGGACTGCTACTTACGCAAATAATAGTTTAATATCGCTTGTCCCGGCCCCGCGACCATTATTTGACCTCGGATGTGCCCGGTGATCCTGATTAAATCTACAATTTCCTGTCCTTCGCCGGCGAAATTGCCGTGTTTCCGGGCACGCCGGTGGATTAGCGCGGAAATCGGGGCTACAACCGCGCGGAAAGAGTCACGTAGCACGACAACCGTCACGCACATATTAAAAGCCTACGAAATATGCGGCCGCGTGGGAAGAAAGTTTAATTCGAAACATCGCCAGGCGATGCTGCCCCATTGATCAAGGCCCACGCGAGAACCGTGTACGTTTTGTTCGCACGCGAGAAGAATAAATATCGTCCGCCCCGTGCTTCCCGATCGATCACCGCTCCATCAATGTTTTTCCGCGTGATTGCCGCCGGAAATCTACTAACGAACGAATTCTGGGTTAATCGTATACGGCGGGGCCCGTTTCGCTCGATTGTTAACGATCTTTAAATTGATTGTAACAGTCCTTAATTTCACGTACTCGAGAAAAAGGACAACAATTCTTTTCGGTTGATGGGCGTTGCTCGATTCGAAAGAGCACCGATGTGGTTGATTATGCCAGGTGGCCAGCTGCGGTAAAGCAACATCTATCAAACGGCGATTCGTTTCTCAAACATGATTGAACCGATCGCGAGTTTGACGTCGTTGCAGTGCAACGACGGTTGCCGTCCGCGGAACTTTTTCTGAGACGTCTAGCGCAAAGCAACAGGCTCTCGATCAAAGTATCAAACATCAATTATATCATCACTCACTTCCATACTGCTGCGCCAGGAGAGAGGCGAAAACCTGGCCCGGGCTACGGGCGCCTCTAGCTGCGGACGAAGCGGCGGCAGCCGTCACGGTGTGAAGAGAGTTCTCTTCTTCGTCGCTGCTCGATTGGGCACTGGGCCCGTAACCGCGCCTGTCTCGCCATTCCAGGGACCGTTGACGGCGCAGTCCACGGCCCCCGTTACCGTGACTGCGGCCCAGCGTGCCCTCGCCGTCCATCACTGAAGCATCTGCGAAAAAAAAACGAAAATCCTTAATTATCTATAAGCCTAGATCGTATTAGAACACAGTACAGTAGAGCGTCAATTATCTGAATTACAGTGCAGTGATTACCCTAGGGTAAGGGACCCCATTACTGTGGGGGTACCGATTACTATGACTATATTGATTACACATATTTTTAAAGCATAATGAATATTGAAAAAGAGATATATAACATCTATATTAACTAATTTTAATGAAAAAATGTAATACCTCTTTTTTTAATATTCATTATGCTTTAAAAAGAAGTATAATTAATATAAGCAGAGTAATTGGTATCCCCGCAGTAATTGGGTCCCTTATACTATATATGTCGCCAAGGCCTGGATGATAAACGTCGTGGAATTATCCCCACTACCGCGGGGTATACCCCGTGAGGGGCCGCGAAGTAAACAGGTATGGCTCAAGTATGTCAGGTGTTGTTGACATATATCGAGAATTCACTGTATTGTCTATGGGAACATTTTGGGACCTTAATGTCACTCATACCGACACTATCCCTTTATCTCTTACTGCTAGCTTAAAACGGAGAAAAAGGTACCAAGTAACCTTTACAATGACAAAACTAGTTTATTTTTACCGATTTTACAATGGAACATCTACCGGAACATAATCCGTGACATTTTTCTGATTGAAACGATACCCAACATGGCATAGTTTCGTACGCATTTACTCCTTTAATACACGATGTAGTATAACCTCTATTATCCGAATTTCTGTATTTATCTAGCTGTAGTGCTAGATTTAACATTTACTGATTTGTACAATGAATCGTTTTAGATTCGACTGTTTGGAACATGTATTTGGATAATCGAGAATGAATTCCGATATCATCGGCTCAACGAAATCGTGAAAAGAATAAGCAAGCATGCTCCGAATTATGTGATGTTTGGGCTCGTTTTAATCAGAGAAATGTCACGAATATGTAGTTAGAAGGTTCATAAAATAATTATTAAAAACAAAAGAGTCTCATTATTGTATCATGTTACACTTGTCGACCAGGGATCTTCTAGGCTCCTAAAGAGGCTACATCTCGTAGTACTCGAAATAAATTTTCTAGCGAAAATGGTGTTGACGATTTGCAATTTAAATGAACAAATTAAACTGCATGTTGAAGCAACAATAGCAGACTGAACGTCAAGTAAAATTTTGTTTGGCTTAATACATTGTTTCATTGATGTCGAAACAAAGTGAGAGTTGGATTAAACAGTGTTTCCATTTAATATAATTTTGATATTATATTTCATTCCAGAAGAAAGTAAACCATATACCGGTACCCATAGTCGCGTAAAATCGACTGACAGCGCTACAGCCGCATACAATGATCGGAAAGCCAGAGGAAAAAAAACCCGGTAAATTTAATTTCCCACGTGATTCGCGTGTGACACGACTAGCGAGCGCATTTCGCAAATGACTGACATTCGAGTAAACACACGCCGGACAACGATTCCGATGTATTTCGATATTATAATTCATTTATTTCCACGGTGAAACAGCCGACAGAAAATTGTCAGGATTCGTCCGAGAGAAAATAAATAGGGCCAACGTCGGATTTTCACAACCACAACAAACTCGGATTCCCTGTAAAACGAGTACGCGCTCGGAACTGTCGCAAAGACACGGGCAACGCCGCGTTTTGCGATCGAAATCCTTTTTCTAGAGTGAAAAATGTCATTCGCCGGTGCTACAGTCGGCCTACGGTGGTTCAAACATTATTGAAAATCGAACGGATTTTTCTGCTGCGTTCGCCGATTTATGGAAAAAGTGAGTGCAATCCCGGACGCCTCGGAACCCAGTCGAAAACTGATATCACTTTGACATCAAACAACGCCGGCTCATTAAGTATTCACGGCCGGCGATGGGAGTCATTCGAGGTCGAATGAAATCGAATTGCTTGCGCGGTACTCGCCGATATCGAATACCGATTATTCGCGTTTCGACGCCGACAAACGTGTTTACGTTCGGACCGCAGCCTGTGTTTTGCCTGTCGCCAGGAATTTTGATCTGCCGAGCGAGCGCGGACTCGCGGTGCGATTCGATGGATCGATCCTCCCGTCTTCTTTATTCCTTGCATCGTCGAGATAGTCGCGAACTGCATCGAATCAAGGAAATCCAAGAACGAGACTCCAATCGCAAGCATTTATAACTAGATCTCACATATTTTACAAAAAATTCACATTACAAGAAATAAAAATTCATTTTTGAGCAGTGTCATTCACCTTACACAGACGACAAGTTCAATAATAAGTGACACCTTTGGTCATATCGAATTTCGTTTCTAACATACAGGATGTTCGACTACAGGTGGGAGAAAATTTAAGGGGTGGTTCTCCATGACAATATAAGACGAAAATGAAGAGTCAAAAATTTGCGATTTCGGCTTCATTTTTTAGATATTATCAATTAAAAATCCGCCTAAAATGCTGCAATCCGACCGACAAAGGCGTATGCGATGCTTACGTCATGAAGGTCGCGCGACAGTCACGTTTCCAAGGGGTTAGGCTTTGACGTGTCGCGCGACTTTATGACGTAAGCAACGTACACCACTGTTGGTCGGTTGCCGCATTTTAGGCGGATTTTTAATTGATAATAACTACAAAATGAAGCCGAAATCGAAATTTTGTTATTCTTCATTTTCGTCTTATATTGTCTTGGAGAACCACCCCTTAAATTTTCTCCCACCTGTAGTCGAATTTCCTGTATAGAGGGATTAATGTTATTCTACCGAGTGTCTCCGAACAAACGAGAAGATCGTCACAGTGAGTTGCAGCGATTCGACGTCTCGGAAAGAAATTCGTCCCGTCCGATCGTCCCGATCGCTTCTGGCTGGATAGGCCGAGCCAGAGAGTATCTCCGGATCAATAACATCTTGAGTGTGTACGGGATCAGATAATTGAGTGGCGGATACCTCTCGAAATTCCCATGGAGACGTCCTCGCGGTGAGTAGCTCTCTCTTGATTACGGAGACAGCTGATTGATGCTCGGGGCTACGATCCATGTCGATCGGCCGCCTTAAGATCACTCGCTGCGCCCTGGACTATGAAATTTCCTGTGGTGATCGCCACGAGGAACGTCGCCGTGACTCTTGAGTACTGAGTCATGCCTTCGTTTCGAGAGAATTGATAACGTTGGAGCCAGGATTTCGGGGTCGTGGCAATGCCGATTGTGTCTAGTTTGAATGAAACCTGGAGCACAACTTGTTTTGGAAATAACATCGTGATTCAGTGAGCCTGTTTTTCCTTCATTGACACAAATTTATCCTAGTTTGAAAAATATTATTCAACAGCTGGAAATGTTTTAATGATATTTTCTTCTGTAACGAAATCTTTGAACTATCACTGACTCTGATTAGCGACATTCAGTTAGTGAACAATGGGAACCAGTTCGCAAGATCAGTTGGAGCCCACTGTACCACTCGAGACACTCTAGTCAAGACAGCCATTGAGTTCACAGCTCAGTACACAGCTCAAAGCCAAAAGCACGGGTTCTTGTCGCTAACTAGCCGATAGTCGGCGACCCGAAACGATTAGGTTACTATGTAACTAATAATTATAAAGACAGTCGACCAGTCTTAACATTGCCATATACCGTACAACTTAGACTTCAAAAAGTCAATGAGCAAGGAAGATATTTTTGAAGATGTTTCTGTAGGATCCATTAATCTTCTTATTGCACCCTCAGAAATAGTTAGTATATTAAAAGGAAACTGTACTGTAAAAATGTAGGAGAAACACACATCAGTATTTTCGAGTGACTAAAATCATTCAGAAAAGAGATAAATATTTTGAATAAAAATCCGCGGTGTAGCAAAAAGGATAATATAAACTTTCTGCAAAGTATCGTTGATGGGAACGATAGCGATCCAGGAACAATTCGTTGGAATCGGCTGACTCGTGGCTGGAATCGCGTCGAGATCAATTTTTCGCGAGAAACGTCCTGCGATCCTGAAGCGGGGGCGTTCAATTTCAATGGGACAGGGGGCCGAGGGGACGAGGGATAAACTGTTCTCTGGAAACGTGCCCTTATGCATCGCCGGGCACCTCTCGTAGCCACTTTTCTCACTTGGCTCAATAGCGGCTAGCACAGGTCGCATCCTCTCTACAGACGAGGGTGCTTTACGATGTTTTGTTTTGCCGGCCCCCTTCTTCGGCCCCTCCTTCCACGCTCGCGTGCAACTGCGTCGGGATGCTGGAGAGACTCGTCAAACCCGTAAGTGAATCGGAAAACTTGGCGGTGAGTCGGGTTAACGAAGATCGCACTTGAAAGCGAGGACCGGGGAGGGATTGAAATTAGCTCGCTCTAATTGGGATCAGTGCGCAACGCCGGCTCTTACTTCGCCGTCTGCTCCAGACAGCCAAAGATTCTTCATCGAAATTTTCGGGAACAGTTTTTCTCCCGCCTTGTATCAACTTGACTCAATTTCCTGTCTTGCAACGCGTTGCAGAAGAATATGAAAGACACTCGTGTGCCTTAAAATGGCACATATTACACAGCATGTCAAAATTATGGTAGCTAGGTGGCAACCAAAATCAGTAGGAGAAGTACAACACTGTGAGGAAAGAAGAATTTCTGAAAATTGTCACACTACAATCTTTTGTCCAAAACAGTGTTCAAAGGAAGTCCCTCTAGCAATAAACATTTATATTTTTTGACATATCAAGGTAGCTTCGGATTTTCTTAATGCGATCATATATGTTATTGGTGATGTATTATTGCTGATAGACAGATTTAGCAGAGCATAGTACATTGACCTTCGCTCGACCTTGAATCCAGAGACACGTACAGCCTAAGAAAATAGTAAACATTGAACGTTGCAGACACCTTTAATAGTAATGGGGCTGAGCTATGAGATAAGCGCACTATTCGGAAAAAACCGCCATAGTAGTCATAAACAGATTTAACATAGCATCGTTGCCCTTCACTCGACCTTGAATCCAAAAACAAGTACCAAAACAAACAAGTGCACCATGGAACATAAGAAAATAGTAAACATTGAACGTTGCAGACGCCTTTAATAATAATGAGGCTGTGCGAGAGCTATGGCATAAGTGCAGTATTCGGGAAAAAACCGCCATAGAGGTCAGAAATAAATTCAACATAGAACGGTTGACCTTCACTCGACCTTGATTCCACAAACAAGTGCACCATGGAGCATAAGAAAATAGTAAACAGTAAACATTGCAGATACCCTTAATAGCGATGGGGTTGTACTTGCACTATGGTGTAAGTGCAGAATACGTCCGAGCGTGCAATACCTCCAGCCGACGTTTATCAATTTTCGCAGCGGAGTAATTGTCATTGCGCATCGAGAACGAGGCGATTATATCGCAAATGGGATGTTTTACGGCGCGTCGTTTACGATCACCCCGGCCTACCTCCTATTGTTCGTTTCGCGTATTAAGAACAGCATCCACCCTTTTAATAGAACACCCCCATAAGGAGCTATAAACGCGGAGTACCGAACCATAGGGCACTATTCCCGCCATAACTTATAACACGTGGCATTAACGGCCGATAATATGACAGTCTTGTACAATATAAAAAGTTTCACGTGGATGCCTGGTCCCGTAGTTGCTGACTATAGGGGGGGGGGGGTGCTTGGCATTACCTCGCGTTCCCTTTCCCCCGTAAAACGTTAGGATTTATAAAAACGGGCTATGTCCTCCTTTATGAAAAGGCTGGCCTGATGGCTCCTTAACTACCATTGTTATATTTCCTTAGAAAACGCCGCACTTAGGCGTCCATTCGATGAATCCCTGGTACCTCGTCTCACGAACAACGTTCCCCTGCGCGCGAAATAACACTCGGTGTTATGGAATATTAGAACAGTAATTCGATCTTGGTGACGGCAATGAAACTCTCCGCGGGAACCCTTAGGCTTGTAAACCTCTGGATTGATCTCTTAACACGAGCAACAGACTTCTTTCCCTTATCAGACACATTCGAGAACCTTCTTCTTCTTCTCCTTCACTGAACAAGTAGAATGGTGTCGTCTGTGGTCAGACACGGAGGAACATTTTATTTTAACCTCTCCTCTACGATCCGTCTTCGCTGGATTAGCAAATTGATCTCGGCAAGAGGATTGTGCTTGAAACATGCATGTAAAAGCAGCCATGATTTTTTCGACACTAACAAAAATGATTCAAGTAAATGTTAATCAACTGTCTTTAGATTAACATCAATTTAAATTGCATAATTGCATAAATTACTGTACAACATATTTTTTTTTAAATCTTGTTCACGATGCAAGGTTAAAGCCTTGCTCAACAAAAAATGCCACGTAGTTTATTAACTAAAAATATTTTTTTTCTTGATGAAGATATTTTGTAAAAGAATTGTATTACTTGATGGACACTTTCCATTCTCTTAGATGATTTATATGGACGATTATACAGAAGCCCGTCTGAAGGTATAATTATTATGATAACTAACAAATAAATTCATTATTATTATCGCAAGTTGTAGCTCATCTTGTTTCTTTATAAATATATTTCGCTCAGCAATTTAATTTAGACGGCAGTGTTTTCACGTCAGCTTGCATATTACAAATTTGCACATGCAATACGTGCATAAAAATTCTCAGTCTACTTACAATGACAAATAAACTAAATAATAATATAAATCTTTCCGAATTTCCAAATTTTCTGACATAAAAACAAAATGCGAAATAGTTGACGAGTGTGAACCAAGAAGGTGGCTGGCATTATCAAGGCACGTTTCGGCGGTGTGAGGCAATTGTCAAAAATGGCGCCCCCCCGCGATGCATTCGGTTGTCTTATGAGAGCGACGCGAGGAGATATCGGAAAACTTTCACGTTCTAGCTGGCTCGTCGCCGCAGCGGAGGGCAACTTCTTGGCAATAATATACACGTGTGGCCCCAGCTCAATAATAAGAATAACTTTTTCCCTAATGCCGGTGCTATCCTTGACGTCGGATGCGTCCAACGAATCTTCCGAGCGGAGGCAGGAGCGCCTCTCTCCCTCACCCCCTAGTTCAATTACGATTCTCAAGTTTCGCTCGTGCGTGAAATATGACGCTGCCCGACCGTCGAGCAAACAATGCCACGATCACTCTAATTTCCTGAGCAAAAATGAGGGTGGAAGGAGCCGGAATTGTATCAATTTCGTCCGGGATACCCCGGAAACTTGTTAACTCGTTCCCCGGACGAAATACGTGCGTCGATGCTGGAGACGTTTGGTAACGATTCCCGAGTCTATCAAGGACCAACAATCTTGAACAATGTTAACTGAAGGATAAATTGCAATTTACATGTATAGAAAATTTTGTTTCATGGGGATTTTGATGAAACTGCCCAGTTTTCCTATATTTTTCCTCAGAAAGATTGCTATTGCGTACTCTCTTTTCTCCCTTTAAATAAAACTTGAACCATTCTCAATTTTTAAAATAATCACTTTATCGTTTTAAGCCTAAGCTTCCAATCTAATTTTTTGCTCCGAAGTAATATACTAATAGCGTACATACAGTTAAAAACTCCTTACATGTAAATATTTGAACCTAATGTTAATAACCGGGTAGCTGGGTACCCACTTTCAATTTCTTTTTAAAACTTCAATGTTATTGTTGCCTAATAGCATTGGGCGATCACAGATTAATTTACGCTTGGGGCAATATTCGTTGAATCTGCAAAATGCAACATCATTGAATATTGTAGATTTTGGTCATTGACGTAACAGTTACGTAGTCATTCGTTCTCCGTATATTTTTCCCTAAACTTTGTTTTGCCCACAAGAATGGAGATAAAATACAGAGATGAAAACTACTGGATGACATTCTGGGAACATGAGGGAGTAGTCACGAATTTTTTGGAGTTTTTCAAAACCCAAAAACGTGACGAAAATATTGTATAAACTCGCACCACTCGTCACAGCAGACCTCCGTATAACGCGATCAAAAAATTGTTCACAAAAACTTTACACACGTGTCATCTGTGGCAGTACAGGAAACGTTGAAAAAATTCTTTTCTGTCAACTGTCAACGTATCGATCACCCCACGAGCCGCACTGTCAGCCGTACTGGCATCTCTGCTCGCGCGCTCTTACCGTAAACATAAATCAGTCCGCGGGAGTTGTAGGTGGCCTCTCTCTTTCTCTCTCGCTCTCTCCCTCCGAGAGGGGGGTTAAAAAGACCCGATGGTACGGCACGCACATATACACTCCTCCGCGGAGCCACGTAGCCGTAGCCAACCCCCGTCAGCCGGTATGTACACGTAAAACCGCGAAAAGTCGCCTCGTAGCACCCGCGGCCCGGGGAGTATAGTGGCACTCCGACTTTCAGGCCACGAATTCAGTCTTAGAGAAGCCATACCATAAAAGGCTTTAAGAGTTTCCTCGTGTTCCCGCGAATTGAGTGGGGATTTGCATGGCACGTCGTGGCGGGAATTCCGCGGGAGAAATGTGGACCGAGTTTTTAAACGGCATCTAATGAAGCTCGACGCCCGGGCCGAGCATTGTTCGAGTGACGCTCCGCGTCCAACCGGAACCACCTAAGAAGGGCATCTGAATGCATGAAACATAGACCGGGTCCTTGGTCCTTCGCCAGGTACGCCTTCTGGGACAGTTTGCATATTCAAATTACCATCAATAAAAATATTTTAAGCACCCACCATCCCCACACGTCGTTAACTCTCGCCCTGCACTCGGGAAGTTTCGGCGTTTCTATTTTAACAGTTAAACACGGAATTACGTTCTGGTCTCGGGAAGATTTAGCATTCAACTTGCGCGTGATACACAAAACTTTGAAATTCTTTCTTTTTTCAGAGTTTGAGTAGCACGTTTTCAAACGTCATTCAACAAAATCAACATTCAGATAATACTGTTCAGAGTACACTGGCTCCAGCGAACGGCATATGAAGGTCATTCCAACGCATGATGTCTTCAACACAATGAAAATTATACTCAAATGGTTAAATAAAACATTCCGATCTCATTTAATTCTTCTGGTAGCTAAATCAGGAAGCAACGTAGTTTTAAACTTCATCTAACAAAATTAACACGGGTCACACCGTCCAGAGTACACTGGGTCGAACGAAGGGCACGAGAAGGTTATTTGAATGTATTCTGACTTCAACACACTTAACAATTATCCTCAAAAGGTTAAATAAAAGATTCCAATCTTATTTAATTCTTCTGGTAGCTAAATCAGAGGGCAACGTGTTTTTAAACATCATCTTACAAAATCAACACTCGGATGACACTGTCCAGAGTACACTGGGTCCAACGAAGGGCATAAGAAGGTCACCTGAATGCATGAAACATAGACCAAGTCCTAGACCCGAGCCAGACACGCCTTGGAAGATGTTTGCATATTCATCGCGCTCGTCACGGCGCCGATCTTGATCGCTAGACACCTTCTCTTTAGGCTTTTCCCTCCACGATATCGCCCACGCAGGATAATTATGTCTGTTTGTAATCTCCCCGACGCTTCACCGGCTGTAGACACCCTCTGCCACCCCCTAGTGCTGCACGGGGGGCGGGGGTAGTAAACGTTTGCCTCTGTCTTCGATGACGATCCCCTCTCCCGTGAAAATTTGAATACCCGCTAATTACGGGGCGCGGCTGTGTGCGCGTCCACCTGTGCGAGCATTACGTATACCATTAAATTTTGCTTTGTGCCCGATAGGCGGATCCCGCGATCACGTTATGCATATGCCGCGGCACGCATCGCGCGCGGAATACGCTCGTGGCGGGTACGTGACGGCGCCGGTAATGGCGGCGAGCCTTGAACGACAATCGCTGTAACGCTCAGCCAATAAAGTGTAATGGGTTTCGATTCGTGGGTTTTGTTGGATCGTTCCGAGGAACCAGGATTTATGGGAACGCCGCCCGGAGAGCCGGAGAACTCTCCCCTTTTGGATTTCACTGCGCGGCCATGCTCAAGATAACGTGCAGTGTTCGAGACAGAGACAAAAAATTTTCGAAGTATTAAATCGCTGAAAATTATTTTTGCCAACAAGTGGGTAAACAATTTTGAAACTTTAGTAACTTCGATTAAGGATTTTAGACATTTTTCTGAAGAATCTTAGAATTTGAGAAGAGATTAAGAATCTTGGAATCATACAATTTGAGAAGAATTTACGTATCTTGGAATTTTAAAATCTGAGACTAATTTAAAAATTTCAGAAGAACTTAAGAATCTTAGAATCTTAAAATTTGAGAGAAATTTTAAAATCTTGGAATCTTAAAATTTCTGAAGAATTTAAGAATCTTGGAATCTGAAAATTTCTGAAGAATTTAAGAATCTTGGAATCTGAAAATTTCTGAAGAATTTAAGAATCTTGGAATCTGAAAATTTCCATGTGTACAATGAACCCAACCAGTTGCATAAGAAGAGCGTTGACCTTCTGGATTAAGTAAGTAGAATGGCTTGACCATTTACTATTACCATCTTTTAACTCTTTCTTATTTCTGTTCAATGCATGAATGACTCGCCTCTGTTTTATTATTCTATGCAACCTTATTGAACCAGTGTCACTACAGTGCATCGATGCAGTTGCGTAAGCAGGGCATTGACCTTTCCGCTTATATAAGTACAATTGTCCAGCCATTGGTCAGACTAGTGAAAGCAGGATCGCACGATCACGTTTCTGTTTTCTCGATGGTAAATTTTCTCGAAAGTAGATTACGTCCACCGTCGGTTAGACACGAGGAATAATTCAGTAGAATGGCTCTGATATCGATCAGACAAAGATAGCAGGACCCGGTTGCATGAGCACATCTTCAATTACTTCGATGTAATCAGTAGATCGGCCCATTACAGAATCGACAAGTAGAATGGATTAATCAATATTCCGACAAGTAAACGGGAAAACTTGTTGCATAAGCTCACCTTTCGTTATTTGCGTATAAATAAGAAGATCGTACCTGTCAGTGGAATCTCTTTACCATTACTCAAACGAGGGACGAAAGGAAACTTCGCTGCGTGAGCACTTCCTTGTTTATTTGGAAATAAATAAGTAGATTATCCTGCTACGTATCGAACATGTAGAATGAGTTACACCTGTAGTCAGACAGGGACGGGTGGAACTTGTTGCGCGAGCACGTCTTTTTTATTTGTGTACCAGTAAGTAGATTACACCTGCTATCGAGTGGATAAAACGGACTCAAAATCGAATCGCGAATCCTTCTTCCTCGATTAATCGTTTACTGCATAATTATTTTTAATTCCGGGGACCATTCCACAGTTTCCAATTTCATTTGACCTGGATCGAAAACATATAGAAATTCTAGAGCTACGAATCAATTCTTTAATTTGTTTTCACTTGATTCGGATTCAGAAGTCTAACAGATGATTTGTTAAAAAATTTCAGGGTTAATAAATGCTTATTAACTAACGAAGGAAGTGTACTTTTATTTCACTCCTGTGCCTTGCAAGTAATGCACAACATTTTTATTTGGGATAATAATCCGAATAATAAGAAGATGTGAACGAAGAATTTAGTTCGTGGGTAACACGTTGATCCCAAAATTGCAGACGGCAGCCAGCACCGAAAATTTCTGTCAATTAATTCGAACAATGAAAAATTCACAAGGGGGGAGATATCGGTAAGAGGCGGCTCGACGTAACCGACAAACTTTGTCCCTAACGAATCGAGGCCCGACGGTCGCGCGGAATCGACTAAATCATCTCCGGAAGCAATTACAAATCTCACGGCGGCGAGGCCAGAACAGAGACCGGTTCTCACAGGACCGGGAAGAGACGCTGACAATCGACCTCGCAATCACTGCAGCCATCGCCGCGACCTCGCTCTTCTGATCACAAACGAGTCGCTTCTGAAAGGTTTAGCGATGGTCCCGTTTGCCTTCAATCGACCGGCGCTTTGACCTCCGCAGACACGGGCGAATGTGGAAATTCTTCTTTGTAATCAATTAAACGGTAATTTCCACTGTACCTTTCCTCTGACAAATCTCTCTCTATCCCTCTCTCCCTCTCCTTCATTCTCTCTTTCCTCGATTCGGTTCCTCTCTTTCGTCTCTTTTTCGACGTTCGAGTTGCGACCGAGCACCTTTAAGTGTCTTTCATCGTTCATTGGCACTGTTTAATTGGTGCAATTCCCCCCGACGACCGATGAACCGGTGTTTCCCGGTTCATCGCACTGGTTCTACGCGCTTTTATTTATCCCCGATGACGAATGTAATTCCATTTGAACCGCTGCGCCGGTGAATCGATCTACAATTAGTAGGCCGCGAGTCTTCGTGCGAAATGAAAATGCTGCATCAGTGCTACTGACTCATAGTGTTACCAGTATGTGGACTTTCTTTTAAAAAGAATATAAAGATGCATCGATTCATAAAAAGAAATTAACATGATCTGAATTTGTCACTAGATACCATTTTTTTCACTTATTTATTTTTTTTTTTTCATCATGTAACGACTAAAGCATATGGATTTTGGGAACAGATATTTGAATTGTTTTTAAATATATTTTCTAAATCAATTATGCATGTATTATAGCATGTCTACAGATGGTAATGTAGGGTCTCCAGCTAAAATTTATGTGAATGTGAAGTTTAATATTCCCAAAATTACCATACCAAAAATGAAGGAGTTATTTTCTGGTATTCTTTAAAACTCAAATTAAAGTTAAAAAAGTGGGAAAAATTGTTAATATTGCCAGAAAAATGATTCTACAGCTTGAAAGCTGTAGAATAGCTTTATAACACTAAACATAAATATAAAAATCAAACTAATCAGATAAACCTTCTTCGGCAAATGGGACGTGTTTAATTGTGAGCAGTTTCAAATTTCTTTAAACAATTTAATAGTACGTGTTTGATTCTAAAAGATTGCGAAGTATAGGAGGAACGATTACGGCAACGGTGGCCTAACAAAGTCGATCATCTTCGAGCCGTCGATTTATTTCCCAGCAGGCTAGTATTTCCAGCAAACGAATTGCTACTTTCAGTACGGGTCCGACACTCGAAATAAATTTTCAATTTCTACAGGATTTATTCGAAAATGACTGGAAGTATCGCGCTCGCCTATGCGCGCGGCCGGTTATTCGATTCCAGCGGGGCAAACAAAATTTATGACTGAATCGTTTCATCGTAACGTTATAACCTCATCCATCCTCATCGATTATCGTCGCTTTTAATATCCTCTCTCTCATCCGCGTGAATCAACAGAACCCTCGTATGCAGTCACCTATCGAATACGTTTAACGCAGCTTGCGCGAGCGCACATATTCCCGGATCGTTTTTTCGCTCATGAACCCGGTGCGCGCAATTAAATTGATAAAAAGTATTCGTGCTCGAGAGTGACATCCTCCCGAATATGTTCGACAATTTTTCTGAAGCATCGACCGACCATGTTTTTCCCTCTGTTCTCTGATGTGTTATTTGCCAATATATTGGCCGCGGAAAAATGTCTTCTCGCTCGTTTCTCGTCCAACGTTTCCACTATTCTGCACCGGCTTGTGCATCATCCAGAAATTAGTATTGCACGCTGATATTCACCGCGAGATGCAACTGTAAAAATATAAAATATGAGCAGTGCGCAGATTTAGAAATTTTTCTGCAAGGAAAAATGATCAAATCTGAGAACTTGAGATTTATGACATCGGTTACCGCAAATTTTACACGTTTCTGGCAAAAGTAAGTAGATGGAGCACATGTTCATCAAAATATCATGAGGTTCCGTGTTTATTAAAATTATTATGAGAAACAGAAGCTAATATTTAACCCTCGTTCCTCACAATCGGCACAACAATTTTTGTTTCCCATAAGTCAAAGCATATTTCGAATCTGTATAATTAAAACTTATCCCAGTACGTTCCCAAACATCGTAAAACATCTTCACGGATCTAGTCACATGTAAACAACTCAGGTAGTAATTTATATTAATTATCAATTTCCTCGCGAGATAAAAATTCTGTATTATTTCCTATTAACTCGAAATTCAGAAAACAGCAGTACAGAATAAATAAAAAAAAAATAATAAATATCATTGCGTTTAATCCAGTGTCGCTGACTGTACCTTGTATTGATCAGGACTATTGTCTAACGTGGTTCAGGTAGAGTTGGAGGAGACGAGCGGAGCAGTTTTCTCCTACGAACTATACCGCTACCTGGAAAGCAGCAACTTGAAACTATCACGTTCATTTCCCTTAATTTCTAAGGTCCCCGGACACTGGGAAAACAAGTCAAATCGAACATCCGTCGATTCGAGAATTTTTCGTCGGCCAAATTCTTCCGGGCGAGAGCAGTGTCGAGCGCGGCGCGGCGAGGCGCGGTGGCCCGTGACGAAAGTTAACGAGACGGTGTTAATTAAATGGAACACGTGGGGAATCGAGGCCGGGGCGTTGAAAATTCGACAATGGCTTTGCTGGCCAGGTTGGAAGGCAGACGCGGCTCTCCGATCTATAGAGGCGCGTTTACAAGAGAGCAGAGGAGGTCGGCGAGGATCGGTGGACGCGCAGGGCGTCGCTCGGTCAGGCCTCGATGAATCGATGACCGCTTTTAGTAATGATGTGTACATGGCAGGCCGTCCTCTCTGGAACGTCGGGGTCACCATCAGAACGAGCTTGCCTCCCACGCGGTCGGCGTAGTGTACGTGTACGCGGACCTGTCCCGTGTGTAGTGGTAGCCAGAGTTTGCCAAGGGGGACTTATTACATCCCTGGAATTACCATATAAATTATCGCGTGATGAACCCGCCGGAGTGCGAAACGGTGCACGCTCCGGCCTTTGTCGAGGTTTCGGTTATGGTTAATCGGCCACGCCGTTTAATTGACATTCTGCGCCGCAAAATACCGCCTGCACCCCGGCCCAACATCACCCACGCAATTTTCTTCGTCTCCTGCTTGCGTCGCCTGTCGATCGCCTGCTCGCCCGGTTTCCAATCGCGGAGCACAGCGGAGCAGAGCGGAGCAGAGCCGAACGCACCGGGAAACAGTATATGCAAATCCCGGCGAATATAAATACGATTTTCGGTTTGCTCGACTGACGCTATAAAGATCACACGAGCCACGCCGAGGTGGATAATGTTTGCTTCGTTCGATCGGTGGCGATTTTATTAACGATTTTAGCAACTTTCGCCGCTTCCCGTTGATTGAGCCTTTGACGCGTTTGATTAGTATATTGGTTCTGTGCTTTATCGGGGTCAGAGTCGTGGGGATGTTTTACAATACTTTAGAACGTACTTCCTTCAAGTTTGTATCGATACTTCTATTATATATATATATATATATATATATATATATATATATATATATATATGTAACAGAATATTTTTTGTTATGAATAAAAGTGGTGGATACAAGAAACATTAATAAACCACATTCGTTATTATAATTTTTTTTTGTGATTTACCTTCAAGTGAATTCGTATCGTAGTATACGTTTACGTTAAATCTGTGATTTGCCCAAAAGCATGAATTAAATAACATCTATTATTCGTAGAAACATGAAGCATATTAATTCAAAGAAGAAGTTGAAGAGGAAATCGGCCAGAAAATAAAAATAAAAATTAAATTAAGCATTTATGATAAAAGTAGATACACGGAATGCAAAACAGTAATGACATTTAAAGAATTTGAAATGGGTAGATCGAATGCGAAACAGTAAATACATTTAAAGAATTTAAGAGCACTTTTGCATCACTTTGAACTCCTCAAAATTATTAAAAAGACAGCTAAATGTCTACGTGGATCCTGTACCTCGCAACTCATTCGAACAATTTTTATTTTGCAAAAAAAACAGCTGTCTGTTAATTACAATATCCTGGCAGTTTAGAGATCCGATGTTACCTTCCGACATCCACATAGAAAGTCGCACTGAATATATGGTGTGTCTTCTTCCACGAAGACTGCCTGAACAAACTAAAATATCCTAGAGGACTCAAGGTCGCCGGGCGAGCTTAAATCTCTCAATCTTAACCTCCACGTTCCCTTTCGCCTTCGGGCCACCGAAACGCAATTTCTTCGAACAGTGAATCACGATCAAAACGCTTTCCAAACAGAATGGACGCGTCGGGTCGGGTTGAGAAATGATCCGGCCTCGAAGTCAGGCAATAGCCTAAGCCCATCGGTGCCGGTGAACGTACGACCGTGAAAGGACACTTCGGGGCTCGGTTACGCCGGTGGCGTAAAACAAATCCGTCTTACTCGAGAGAGAGAGAGAGTGAGAACCGTAGACGTAGAAGGAGAGAGAGGGAGAGAGAGAGAGAGAGAGAGAGAGAGAGAGAGAGAGAGAGAGGGAGAGAGAGTCCCGGGGAACAGATCAGGGGCCGGCAGAAGTAATCCCGATAGGAGAATCGTTGAATGGCCGTGGCGGCTCGGTGTTAGTTCGGAAGGGGTGGGTTTACATCGCAGTTAAGTTTCGCAGTAACGTCCGTGGGCCCGGTGGGGTGGGAGGGTCGCGACACTAAACCGACTTCCATGGCCGTGGCCCGGCGTGACGACGATACACCGCGCGGATTTACCGACCATTTGGCAAATGAAGACGAAACTGCCTCGTAGATTACCGCGGCCCGCGATTCACCAACGACAACTCGAACCCCCCTAACGCGGCCGACGGCTCCCTTTCCAGCCAATCGAAGCGGTCGTCCGTCAGTTAACTTTGCTACCCGCCACGCCACGCCGCTTTGTTCCGCACCGCCGAGGGGATGAAGTCAGAGTTCGGACGAGATTTATGCCAGGATCCGTCTCCGAATAGTTGGCCACTTTTAAGCAATATGGTGTGTCTAGCCACCCGTCGGATCGCGGCGCTGTCGATTCACCGGGCCTTATTGTTGCTCCGTAATGGCGCCGAAGAGCTCCTCAATGCGGTTCAGGTAGTCTTAGACGAGACGAGTAAATCAACGACTGTGGACAAACACTTCTATCTTTCTCCTTGGTAGAAATCATTGCAGATGTTTTTGGAAGTAAAGATTGCATTAAAATCTAATTAAACAGTGTTTTTAATGAATTGTTTAACTTGAACGTTACTATGACACAATTTAACACGTTAACTGCCACATGTTATTCCCAGAGATTCTTACAAAATCAGAGTAGTTTAATTAATGAAAGCGAAACTAGAAATGTTAAATGTATTATAGGGGACGTTGTTTTAACCCTTTCGAATTCTAAAGATCTTCATAAAATTCGGTTTATCTGGATATGCCACAATAAAAATGAATGTCTAAACCTAGCCAAAAATCACTGTCAGTCATATGTGACTGACATGGCAGTTAACGTGTTAATAGCTGGTATTACATTAGGTGTGCAAATTAATTCCTGGCACTCGCAATGAACCATTCGCAACAAAGACCGTTTGCAGTTTCAATAAGATAAACGCTCTAACAAATCTCCAAAGATTCTAAACATTCTCCATAATAAAATAGTTCTCCTAGTATATCTCAAAAATTTGACCACGTACTCCGCATTAAGAATCACTGTCTTAATGCGTCTGCTCATAATGAATTAGAAGTCGTCAATATGATCGACATCTACCACTTGGAGCCCCCATCCTCCGATAAATGAAAAGTCACGTCCCGTCCTAACGGAGCTAATTTTGCAATACCCGGGGTCCTTAAATGATTCACGCAATCTCACTCGAATCACATATCGATTACTTGATCAGTGGCTGACTAGTGGCTGTCCATTACCACTGCCTCGCGTCTCTGCACGTCCGTAACGCTCCGAACGATTATTTTCTTGTCGTTTAATCCCTCGAAGGGGGTAGACTGTTCGAAGGAGTGGGGCTCCGGATTACAGGTAATTAGAATATACACTACAACTGGAAACTTGACCATGGCAACGGTGCTGTGTTTCATTATTAAGAGGAGAATGAATTCCAGAACCGGAATAAAGTATTCAGTTCGCAGCGTTCGAGAGAGAACGAGAGAGAGAGAGAGAGAGAGAGAGAGGGGGACGACCAGTCGAGTAGCCGTGGGGCACAAAGAGATTCCAAGAGCGTACCTTCCAAGATTTACATAATGAAAAATCTTTTCTTCATTTACGGAGGGGCGGAGGGAGAGAGAGGAGGATGTTTAATTAAAAGGTTTTATACCGCGACCTGAAAATATTTCTTTTGCGTTTGTTGACACTCGACTGCCGCTGTCTCGAGTTCTAGGGGTAAGACCGGCAAGGAGTGGCGAGAAAATATTTCTCGAGACAGCCATGGGCAATGGTTAAACACCGTCAGACACCATGAGACCCGTATTACCCCATGGAAGCGTATACATAAGCCAGACCTAACTTTTTGGTGGAACGTATGACAATTTTTATACGGGGTGTGGCTGGACGTGTGGTACAACCGGGCAGGGGATGATTGTACATATAAAACTAACTCGAAAAAAAGGAATAACATTTTTTCGTTTGACGCCTGGTTTTCGAGAAAATAAGTTTAAAGATCCTCTCGGTTTCGCGTGCTTTAGTATATACAGGAAGTAGAATTGGTTGGCCATGGTTAGACCCGTCAGACGATTCCTAGTTAATAACATGCATATTTGCTGCATTTTCAAAATCGATTTTCTCGAAAACGAGGCGCCGAACGAAAAATTGTTATTCGTTTTTTCCGGCTTATTTTTACATGTAGAATCATCCCCTGCCCGGTTGTATCATCCGTCTGGCCACACCCTGTATTTGTTCCATCTTCTAGTCCTCGTAGGTTCAAAATTGATAAAATAACAACGAATTTAACCATCGGACTCCTGCGAGTTCTAGACCTACGCCGGAGTCATTTCTGACCCACACCGATACTTCAATACAGTTTTCGTTCGGTATAAGACGATTGCTTGGGACCGGCGTTCGTCGTATTTCGGATGGAGAGGAAGAAGAGGGGATAGCAATTTTCTTATTTCGAAATAAAATGCGCCGTCTTATATCGGAATAAAATTGTACATATCGACGGTCGCTCGGGCTTATCCCCACCGCTACGGGTCACGAATGACTCAGGCATAGTAGTTAGTTAGGCATAGTTAGAGGCTTAGAAGAATTTTTTTCTGAACGAGTCCACAAATTGTGCATTTTTCCGTCATTTTCAATTTTATTAATTTGTACCTACTAGAATTCTCCTTAACGGAAAAATTTGTCAAAAATTTTTTCAAAACACTGGAAAGATGGTAAATACGTGACCGATGAGAGTGATTGAAATCAGAACGCCAGTTATACAAATAATGTTTCCTCATGAAGGTCCAAATAAAAAGAAAAATACTACAGCATTGTTCCCGATTTATTCAACTAATTTTGCCGGTTTTTGGCGCAAACAATCAACACATCGGTGGAAAGATGCGAAAGGCGACCGCGGGTTCCGGAACACACTCGAGCATTATTTCCGGAGTAAATAATTTCCCGCGCAGATTCGAAATCACGAAGAAACAAAATATTTAATTAAATCGGCACACGACCGTCGGAGACCGGAATAAACGTTCAATTAGCGCGGTCGGCTCGCCGGGCCAGATAATTCTAGAAACGCGATTAATTTTTGTAATTACGTCGAATATGCGTTACCGCGTGCACATTTAATTACACCGGCCGAACGGATCGTCGCGGATCGCTGTGAAAATTTCGTGTAACTCGCAGCGGCCATGGGGGCATTGTTTATGGCGGCGAATCGCCGGGACAAGCGACCGGAAATCGAGACTTTTGATACGGTCGTTCCAGGAATCCCCCTGAAAACAATATCCCCGGGACGCGAAGCCGGCCTTGGAAATTGGATTGTCCTTCAGAAGTCCCGGGAGTGTTCTAAGCAAGTGCGCGCGATGATTCACTCGATGAGACGCCCGTAAAATACGCTGAAACCTCTTCCTCCTCCTCCCGAAGGAAGAGGTGAACCCGGGACAACCTCCGAGATGAAATTTCGAGAAACGGTATTATAATAACTAGACTGCGGATCTTTATGCGAACGCGTATTTTTACAGAACGAAGATGAATGGGAGCTGAACCGGCTTTCGGACGATTTCAAATAAAATGTTTATATTCTGCATACATCGTACGCGTTGCATATGTATGTATTCTATCAAATGCATCTGAAAAGATATACTGCAAGCGTCGTTTTTAGATTCCGGATTTTATGCATTTGTTATAGGAATAAATAGCGGAAGTCTGAAACATGTAACAATTGAAGGTTTTTGGTGCACCACTTTTGTTATGCTGAGATTGTTAACGTTCCAACTTGGCGAGTTTTTCATTATGAACATTTATGAATAGACTGCGGATTTTATGGCATTTACGAGAGAAATATGTAGCTCTTAATTGATTAAAATGACTAAGAAAAGGAATGAATGTCTAATTAATTCAGACATTTTGCATAAAAATTCGCAGTCTATTTGCGAAGATGTAACACAAGTCAAATGAAATTGTTAGTTAAGTTAGCGAAAATTATTTTCCAAAAATGCAGAGTGAAAAGGGAACAGTAATGTTGTGGACTTGTTGCACTGGTGAATCGATAATAAAAGACAGTGATATTAGCCTGTCGCAAACAAGACCTTGTTCCAGCGAGACAAGGGGAATGGACTGACAGTGATAACATTGCTCCAGCCGGGAGTTCTTTTATACTGTCTAAGGGAGAAGGGAAATTTTCACAAGTCGTACCGTAGTTGGAAGTGATATTGCCCTGTCAGATGTCAGACGTTTGTGCTGTAAGGTGTCAAAAACCTTGGGGTAATAAAAATGGAAAGTATTTATCACGGAACAAGTTGCGAGAGAATTATAGTTTAACGCAGGAAGTGGTAATGGTCTGTCACTGGTCAGACATATTTGACGCGTTGCGAGAATTAAGTTCGCGGCATGATTGATGCTTCTGCTAGAGAAGGCACGTTAACAGTTAGAGCGTGCTCATTAATAGGCAAGAATTATCAAATTATTAATAATAATAATAATTTATCAAAGTATGAGTTGATGTTAATAGTACTTTACTTTTTGTCGCAAAAATTTTGTTCAGTTGCAAGTGGAACAATGTGTTTATTGTTTTATATTTCAAGCACTCAGTTTTGCTGTAAATACATAATATATGCAGTCTGTTCCTTGATAATTGTTCTGTTAATTTTAATTAAAGGAAATATAACGAAATTTTTATTTTGTATTGCATGCACTCGTCCTCACAGAAGCATAAAAGCTATCTAAAATGTTCTCGTTAAGGACGACAGTAAAGCAGTTTTAACATGAATAAAATAAAAAGTAATAATTCATAATATTAAACGTGATACTAATTTATTACATAAATTGTTCTTATTGGTTGCTCTCCCATTTTCAAAATACATCGCTTCCTGCATCAATGCTTTATCCTTTTGCCTCAATTATTTTCTTCTTCAGCGATCCGTCTGTAAATAACCCACTCTTTCCTCTTACTCACTCTCTTAATTCTGTAAATCTCCTACTGTTTTTCTTCAGCCATATTAACTTCTGCCAGACCTTCCACCAAACTAAATCTCCAACTGGTACTTATTTCTCTTCTACTGATCTCTCAAGTTCGCCTATGTTTGTTTTCCTTTCTTATCTGAGCGTTCCTTGCTGCCAAGCGTCACTGATAACCACAAGCTTTCTTTTCCTCGTTTTGTTTCTTTCCTCATTCTGCTTCTTAGCTCCAGTCTTCCCATTCCTTCCTCGCCCTTATTATTCCCTTATCTTACTTTCTCCTTACAATTACTATCTATTACCTTTTCTTTCTCGAGAAAGTAATTATATAGAAGTTGGTCCTCATCACCGATTTTGATGACCTTGAAAGGTGATGTCAAGGTCACCGCCCCCAGGCCTTAGTTTTTTCGATATGCGCGAAACTACAGCGAATTCTGCTCTTTTCAATTGACCGAACACGTATTTTAGCTGCACTGCACCACTTCCCCAAAAAACCTAAAAAAAATGAAAATGGCTGAGTTCACTGTAGTGGACGTAACAGTATTTCAGAAATATCTCGGTAACTACGGTCGAGCGGCGGTAACATGTACCGGGAAAAGTTGTTCAGAATCACACCCCAGATAACATATTCGAAGCTTATCAAAATCAGTGAGGAACCCCGATTGTTATCCCACAGAGGGTTGACAACAAATTTCAAGGTCATGAACACCGTGCCGTGTTATGTTTACACTCCTCAGCGTCCGAGGCCTCTCGAGCTTCGGGGTATATCCCGCGATAGTGGGGATAATTCCGCGACGTTTATCATCGAGGCCTTGGCGACATATATAGAGAAATGACTGTGATTACAGAAGTAATTAAGCACAGAAGTGCACGTTCTTAAAACGAAGCAAAATGGTTAACAGAGGCCTTTTGGAGGCCTAGGCGATCCGTCAATCCACTTCCAAGGGACTCGCGTCAACTCCTCCCGCTCGGTCGTAATAAAATCAACATCACTTACGGTGACAATAATAACTCGGCGTCTCCTTAAGTACCATCCGCGACAGCCTCGCTTCGTTTCAGCTCCTCTAAGGAACGCGAACGAGACAACGCGGCTTAACAATCGTTTCTCCCACTTATCTCTCGCCGGGTAGCACGGTTTCTCGCGGAAACTCAATGTCGGTTTTCTGGCCGTTATATAAGGTGTACTTTAATACGTAGCCCGGGCTGCGATTCTTTTGTAGCCGGCTTTCTGTCACTTTAACGGGCAGAAGCGATGAGAGGGGTATACGAGAGCCAACGGAGAAGAGACAGCGTGGGAAGGTGCGGGGAGAGGAGGAGCACGGAGTCGCGACTTTCGCATGGAACTTCCACTTTTGTGTTCACCGTCCACGCAATAACGACTCTAATCTCCTTACGTTCCAAGCTGTTTTTGCGGGCCGAACGGGAGCGCTTACGGCGTTGACCAGTCGGCTATAAGGGACTTACAATTTACTTCCGCGTAAGAGGCTTTATGCGGCGCACTGCGCGTAAAACGTTGCGCTACCAGAGGACTTTACTTAACGTTCATTCCGCTTTACATTCGCTGAAATAGGGGGGGGGTACGAATGGGGAGGGAAAGTAGCTGCGGCTTTATTGTAGACAACACCTACTTTCGTCGGGCGACGGCACTCCTCCCCGAAGCGAGGGCCGTCATAATGGAAGGGAAACGGACCCCGCAGACGGTTCTGGCGGCACGCGCGATGGAATTATGGTGATTCGCGAACCATAGCCAAGGTTGCCCATGGAGACTGCGACGTTGCGTCGGAAAGTGTCTGGACAAACCGGGACCTTTAGGAAGATCCTGGATTGATGCGAAATAAAATTTTGGACCGTGCGTTCTTAATGGATGTGATGCAGCTTGAAGAGAGACACGCATCCTTGAATAATGGAACTTGGACCACTGAAAAGATCCTGGTCTAATGCAAATTAAACTGTTGTACTGCACACTTGTAATGGAAGAGACGCCGACGGAAAAAGTGGACGCACCCTTGAATGAGAGAATTTGAACCATTGTAAGGATCCTGGACCAATGTAAAATAGGGCAGCTCGAAAAAGGACACGCATCCTTGAATGACATCGTACTTGAATCACGTGAAATTTTGTATAATACGGTGAAAAACTGCGCCTGCCTTCAAATGGCACTTTAATTGCTCGGTTTTTAAACTTGTTATTTTAACCCCCTGACGTACGATTTTTCGCGCGGCTACAATAATTGGAATTTCTTTGTCCTCATTAATTTTCCATAGAGAAAATTAATTTTGATTTTTTTAATGCTTACATACTGACCACAGGAGAATAGAATTTTATTTCGATGTAAGGGAATTGATGCTCATGTTTAATTGATTCTGTTTGAGATTTTCATCAGGACTCTGAGTAGATATTATATGGTCAGGGGTTGACGGTACAAAATAAAAGTGTTTTCTCGTTTTTTAAAAAATTATTAACACTTCGAAGAACATGCAGCAAAGGAGTTTATATTACCAAAAATATTGCGTTACTATTAACACAATCTACCAAACACTAAAAGTGTGCTTTTTTTCTTCGAATGAAAAGATTGAGTTGATCTAGATTTTTTGCCAGTTTTAATACAATGCTCGAATTATTGAATTATTTCCTTTTCCTATGAAAAGAATCTTTATAATTTCAACAATCTCAAGTGTTAAATGAAAGAATTCCAAAGCGTTCATAGGAAGCTGGAGAAATAATAGAAACGGAAACTGAAGATTAAAGGTTTAACTAACAAATTGTAAATGTTGACGTAACCTTAAATACCACTGTCTAAGTACACTATTTTATTAGACTAATACTTATTGTCTTTTTATAACTTTTGCTTATTAATAATAAGCATCAGCCTGATTGAAAGTTAGTCTGCTACCCTCTTTCATAAAATATAAGGTGTCCGAATTGTCTGACTAATGGCTAACTGCTACCACTTACTCCTAATCACTCGCGCGGGAAGATTGAATATACTTACAGTGACGCGTCAGACTGGTGGTCAGAATCTGCTTGCTAGTGTCCGCGTGCTCGCTAGAGCTGAAACCGAAAATAAAAGAAATTTTAATCACTATTCTAAAAACCAATTGCTTTAATTATTCCTAAAGTGATCAGGCGTCTTAACTTGGAGTTTGCCCCTATTTCTTGGTTTCGATCATATATGACTAATTACCCCTAACCCATTTTTGTTACCCGGCTTGAATAATAATTTTGACGGCTACAATTACTCAAATATGGCTAACGTGGCAGTCAAAGTGTGAAGCCCTGTTGATTTCCCTTAAACCGAAATAAAATTCTGTATTATCATTGCTAATATATACCCATTGGAGAACATGTAGGAATACAATAGATATCAATCTTCTTCTAGAAAATGATGGACAGCAAAGAAGTTCTAGTCTCCGTAATTCTAAAATAAATCGACGTGTTAACAATTTCAATATCACGCTCCCCGGCCCCCTCCCAGAAGGAAGAACCAACTCGAATAATATCCGCGCATGAAGCATGCGTGCATCGCGAAGAATCCTCGAAGGTCGGAAGCTTGTTCGCACGCATTGCGTTCCACCATGGGATTCCGTCTTCGGGATCAGTCGGGCGGAAGCATCAGGCATTCTTCGAGCGCCGTCGGAATCAATCGGCGAAAAATAAAGTCAGCCCTCGTTCGATCTGGCATTGTGCGTTTCTGAAATAGCTGCTGAATCGAGAGACGAGCACGAACGGAGAGGGGAGGGGGGCGAGCTGACGAATGTACAGAGAGCGAGACGGAGCGCTAAAGAGAGTGAGAGAGAGAGAGAGAGAGAGAGAGAGAGAGAGAGACAGAGAGATAGAGATAGAGGTATAGGCAACACTTCCGGGACGCAATATCATTCGGAACGAGGCAGACTGTAATTCCCACTTGCTTGGTCTTCGGAGGCGAGGTACCAGAAGCTGCGTTTGTTGATTATCCGAGCGGTAAACACGGCGCATTGTTATCGATTGGGCCAACAATCTGCCGCCCCCATATTGACGCAATACTGCCTCGCACTTGCATAATGAATGGTTGGCTAATGACCCTACGGAGGTTGCGGTAACCGCAGCCAGAGGATGGTAGGCCCGGGCCTCGAAGCACTTCCGGCATCAAACATGCACCGCTTCGCGGATCCTCGGAATCCACGAGGTTTCTAGCCACTCGTCGGTGTATCGTAGCCTCCGAGCCCGTAATAGGAACGCGCGGGCGGGCCGACTTTAATTCTTCATTAACCGTGTGCTTCGAGACCAGAAGGCTTAGCCCCGTAACCCGTGCTCGGTATCCGACACCGCGATACCTACCGTTCGCCATTAATTTATCATACCGCGGCCGGAGATACCGGCGATTACTTTCTGACCGGCGTAAATCTAAACCTCTTGGCTGCGGCGTGATACCCGGACTCGGTTTAGGGGATGCCCTTGGACATGCTAGCTGCGAGAGAGATCGCCAGCGAATGTAACATACGGCAACATTCCCGCAAATAGTGGTGCAACTCTGAAGGCGATGATCTCCGAGTTGTCACTGTGGAAATTGTGCTGAGGTCAGTTACAAAGATTCAATTCATTTTTGTAATTTGAGGGAAGTTTGGTACAGTTACAGAGAAACCGGAGAATTTCTGCGAAGCAAAATTATTTCAACGCTTAGCACACCGGTGGGTGTAGTTCAGCGAATTAGAAAACGTAGGAAACAAATACGATTTCAGCATCCCTTGTGGACGTTGGGAAAAGAAGAATCATCGAAGAAGAAAATCTTAGGTTGGAAGAGTTTGTAGGTCTAAGGATGCGTGTCCACTTGAGAGAAAAACTGTAGCGAGTTACTTTCGAGAGTCAAATTCGCCAGGGTTTAATTTTGCACGAATCGGTTTTACTCCCAAATGGACACGCACCCTTAGAGCTACAAATTTTTCCAACCTGAGATTTCTCTTGAGAAATTACCTGATTTCTAAGAATTTCCTTTAGGGTGCGTGTCCATTTGAGAAAATCTCAGGTTGGAAGAATTTATAGGTCTAAGGGTGCGTGTCCATTTGAGAGTAGAACTATCGCGAGTTACTTCCGAGAATCAAATTCGCCAGGGTTTGATTTTGCACGAATCGGTTTTACTCTCAAATGGACACGCAACCTTAGAGCTACAAATTCTTCCAACCTGAGATTTCCCTTGAGAAATTACCTGATTTCTAAGAATTTCCTTTAGGGTGCGTGTCCATTTGAGAAAATCTCAGGTTGGAAGAGTTTGTAGGTCTAAAGGTGCGTGTCCACTTGAGAGTAAAACTGTCGTGAGGTACTTCCGAGAATCAAATTCGCCAGTGTTTGATTTTGCACGAATCAGTTTTACTCTCAAATGGACACACACCCTAAAGGAAATTCTTAGACATTGGGCAATTTCTAGTAAACGAGATTAATTCAATCCGTAAAGGTATAACAGTCCTAGACCAAGGCGAGCCATATATCATGGTCTACCAATGCCAGCAGCGATTGTCACCAACGAAATAACAATTAACCTGTTACACATAGCGTTGCGCGACGATGCAGGCGTCGGGTCGTGGAAGTAGCGCCGGCATCGACAGGAGGAGATCCGCTGTCCGGTGGTGAAGGAGCCAGAATTCGATATTCGTCGGGGCAGTCGCCTGGGCAAAGACCCCCGGAAGTATGAAACGCGGAGAGATGAAAGGGGGCGTTGGCCTTGCGATACACCGAAACAGGACGAGTACGGGGTCTGATAAGGGGCTATGGTGGCGCGGAGGTAGTCGAGTCTGGGGTAGATCCGGCGGCCCCTTTGATCTAAGTTTCTGGGAATGCAGGCCGCAGGGACAGGACAGCGTGCGTAGCTACCGCCCAGGAGGAAGTTGCCAGTAATTTGCTTAGTTGAATTAGATTGTGAATTTTGCGGCGCAGTGTTCAAGCCATCGTTCGGCTACGACTTTGCCGGGGTCCAGGCTTCGACCAGCCGCCCCCTCTCCCTCTTCATTCGACGCCCTCTCGCCCCTTCGTCGACCTTATAATTACTGTTCCATCTTCAGAGAGAAGTTTGCCAATTCGTTGCCTCGGCAGAAATCCGCGCTTTGATCCGGCAAGAAGCGGAGAGAGGATGCGAGCGGAGGCGTGTTTCTCCGCGAGGAGAGGCGTGGAGCGGAATCGCGCGGGCGATAATGCCGTCGTCGTCGTCGTCGGCGTAGTCGTCACCCGGCAGCGCAACGCGGCGTGATTTCCGTCGCTTTGATCTGGCTGCCTCCTAAACGGAAAAGATGATCCCGAGAGCAGAGACGCCGAGCAGCCGCGAATAAAATTAATCTAACATCAATGGGACGCACGCACGGGGCGACGGGGGCTGCCAACCCGGAGCCGCGAAAGGGCTCAGACAGTTCGTGCCGGGATTATTTCACGGTTCATAGCTGGAAATCTGCGGAGACACCCCCGGGGGCCTGCGACATCGGAAGAGAGGTGGTTTGCTTCGGCAATTCGTGCCGGCTGAGGTCTGCTTGATGATTCGTGGAACTATTGATGTGTTTCCAGCGGAGAACAGGTTTGGTGTTCGCAGAAATCACCGTTCGATTTTGAGGGTGTTCGACTACAGGTGGGAGGAAATTTAAAGGGTGGTTCTCCGAGACGACACAAGACGAAAAGGAAGAATAAAAAAGTTGCGATTGCGGCTTGGTTTTGTAATTATTATCGATTATAAATCCGCCTGAAATGCGGCAACCAGGCCAACAGAGGCCCGACCCGTACACCGTTACGTTGTGACGTAAGCAACGTAAACCTCTGTTGATCAGGTTGCCGCATTTTAGGCTGAATTTAAACTGTCGATAACTAAGAAATGAAGCAGAAATCGCAATTTTTGTATTCTTCAGTTTCGTCTTACATTGTCATGGAGAACCACCCCTTAAATCTTCTCCAACCTGTAGTCGAACACCTGTATATTGTTGCGTTTTTTTTTATGTTCGACGTTGGTCAAGCGATCCTCCATCGTCTTCGCAGACACGTCTGCCGACCCGTACGCGTAAACTTGGTTCTGCAGCAATTACCGAACATTTTGCCGAACTGCGAGGCAGAAAAAAGTAGAGGAAAGGAATCGGTGGTGGGGGGAGGGAGAGAAAGAGAGCTCTCTCGTCCAGCCGTCGACCCAAATTCCATCATCGTCGAATTCCTAGCGGCTAGGGGGTTCGTGATTCGCGTGCGGATCGCGATACGGGCAGACGCGTACCTGTACCGTACATAGATGGGTAAATATGTATAGCCCAGTATCGTGCAGGAGGTGCACGCACGGCAGTCGAATATAATCCGGTCGGAACGGTGTTCCGTATGCACGAACAGAGCCGTTCGCGTGTACGCGTGTGCGGGTTCGCGGCGTCGGCGTCGGCGTCGGCGTCGGTGGCCTGCCTACCGGCACACTGCGAATCCTATACGACAGGCTCCGGGCACGAATAGGGGATCAATGTTTTATCGATATTGCAGCAGACGCAGCACTGATACGTCTCGAGTCGGCCGCGCATATATAGCGCGTGCTTTCTGCCGTTTGCAAGAGGATTTATGGATTAGCGTTTGTTTATCGTCGCCCTTGCCTCGCATTTTCTCCACCAGCGAGCTGCCGTTTTTCTACGCGGACAATTCCTGCCGTACCCCACGCTGCTTGGCTACCTAGCAGCGGCATTAAAATCGACGATCAGCAAAAAAGAAAACAGGCTGGTCGTCCCTGACGCTAGGGGAACACGCTCTTCTGATATCTTCTTATATCATGCCGTTGCGTACGAAACGTCCGATTGTCAACGGTAACGCTAATAGTAAACCCACCACGGTCAAAATGGCTGGTTCTCTATTTCACAATTGTTGCGACGGCAACACCGAAGATCGACCGTACCGTACCGTTCGACCGTTGCGATAAAGGGACATACCTGAAAGGGATGTACCCTAAAAAACACGTGCGAATCAGCAAAATACCAGAACCGAGAAAACTAATTTATGACCACTGCAATTCGACAACCCCAATCCCGACAGACGGACAGCACGTGCGACCGAACGAAACGACGAACGGAACTTGTACCATAAATCACGCTATTGACGAACGAAGACAAAACCAAGGAATTTCCTGACTGTCTCCCACTCTCAACAACTCAAAAACTCCTCCCAATGCACCCACGACCAATTACGAAACGCCATATTTTTCCCACCTAAATCCAAATTCCTCCAATCACGAAAAAACCAAACTGACGATGCACAGGACACGACAAGACAGAACAGAACAAATCGAAAACGCGACTAGACGAGACGAACTCTCTACAACAACCAGATATCGCGAACTTCATCCATGTACAAAGTGTAATAAAGTTGTATATAGTCAACGGTGTTACATTCATTATTATTCCAAGGTGCTCAATATTATTAAAATACATATTGAGAGAAGGCAACGAAACTCCTACATCGTGACCTTCGTATACATAAATTTGGTCCTTCGAGCCGGATTATTAGCTAACGAAAAGCTTGATCCATTGAAAACAACACGTCAAAACCTGAGGGAGAATCAATTGTACTGGAGTACAGCATCCGCAACGCATCGTGCAGATCCAGTGACGTCTGGAGTACAACATCCGCAACGCATCGAGCAGATTCAGTGACGTCTGGAGCGCCACATCCGCCGATCGCAGCCGATTATTGGTCATCAGGATCATCGCCACAGAGGAAGCGCACTGAGATCAACGACATACCTTCACCACAACGCCGAAGCAGCAACAACGACAGCATCCAAGGTCATCCCATCTGGAGCTATCAACAATCCCTCAACAACCAGTTTCAACGAAGCAGTGACAGCAGTAAGTCACCAATAGATCACATCGCGTCCCTATACTGTATTTTGCAAACGTTGTTATACACATCTAATCGTCATGTCGCATCTCGTCGGACTAAGCGAAACCGAATTAATTAAAAAACGAGCAGTCATAAAGCGAAATCTAACGTCATTCCGTAAGTTTGTAACTGAAAGCGAGATCGAAAAATGATGCTTAAATCAGTGGAAAACGCGAATCGCGAAGATACACGACGAGTTCAAGACATTCGAAGCCGTGCAGGATCAACTAGAAATGATCGCTGACGGAAATACATTCGAGACGCGGATAAACGAACGGATAGAATTTGCGGACAGTTATTACGAAATAGTAGGAAAGGCGCAAACGATCATCGACAACGCGTCGCAAGCAGTAGCAAAACCCGTAACCGAACCCGTAATCAACAGCGCAGAGAACCGAACATCCGATCTGTTATCTCACTTATTCGATGCTGAGACGGTTAACGCAATAGAAGCAAATGTAAAACTACCTACGTTACACCTTCCGAAATTTCATGGGTCATATGCCGCATGGCCAACCTTTAGCGATGCCTTTAAAACATCGATACACGACAACCCTCGATTTCGGGACGGGCAAAAATTATCATACTTGCGTTCGTGCCTGACGGGAAAGGCAGCAGAAAAGATAGAATCCCTAGAAACTACCGCAGCTAATTATTCGGTTGCGTGGGACATCTTAGAACGTCATTATAATAATCCCACTGCAATCGTGAATAATAGAATCAAGGCGTTATTTGAGCTACCTCAATGCGGGCGGTCGAATCCAAATTCTCTGGGCGATCTTATAGACGAAGCCACAAAACACTACCGCGCATTAGAAGCAATGAATCAACCATTCTTAGAAGCCTTCCCGGTGTACGCGATAACTTCCAAACTAGACGAACAGACAAAACAAAGGTGGAAGGAACACACCCAAGGGAAAGCGTTTCCGTCAGTCAACGAACTTTTGGAATTTTTACAAAACAGATTTAGGGTATTAGAAGATCTGCAACCCGATATACAAAAAAAACCCCAACAACCGATGCACAGAACGTTAGCACCGCAGAATTCATATAACCAACGACCAACACAGCATTGGTTCAATCAGCCGAAACCAACAATCGCATACCCAAGTAAAGTAACAGCCGTATGCCATTTGTGTCAGGGCGCTCATTTTACACAATATTGTTCGAAGCTTAGTGACACGGATGTAAATCATCGAATTGAAATAGTACGGAAGGCAGGACTCTGCCACAATTGCCTTAGATCGAATCACTTTACGAAAGATTGCCACACCAGCACATGCAAAAAATGCCGTGGAAAACATCATACAATATTACACATAGATACACAGAATTCGAATCAGGCCATACAATCTCCAAAAACCTCATTAAATTCGATTAATATTCCTTCGGAAGTATTGTTATCGACCGCGTTGATTAAAATTGCGGATAATCAGGGAAAATATCACACATGTCGGGTGCTATTAGATTCGGGATCACAGACTCATTTTATCACAGAGAGACTAGCCGCAAAACTCGAACTTCCTCGCAACAAAGTTGACACACCAGTAGTCGGAATCAATCAAGTAGTGTCAACAATAAAAACATCAGTAAACACAATAATTCAGTCACGAATAAACGCCTTTTCTACGCGTTTAAATTTATTGGTAGTGCCCCAAATCAGTGGATCAATACCCACGCGATCAATACGCGCCGAAGAATTACAAATACCAGCAAACGTACAATTAGCGGATCCCACGTTCTATAAAACTGCCAAAATCGATGGACTGATCGGTGCCGAGATATTTTACAAGCTGCTCGCGGTCGGGCAATTTACCCTAGACAACACAGCGGTCACGTTACAAAAGACCAGATTAGGATGGGTGGTAACAGGGTCTTTACCCAACCAAAACAACACTAAAAATCGAATTTGCAACTTGACGCTAGACGCTATTCATAATCAGATAGTAAAATTTTGGGAAGTTGAAGACGGTCCACAAACGCCGGTACTATCACGGGAAGAAAAACAATGCGAAACCCACTATCAGTCAAACACGACACGCGATCCACAGTCAGGTATTTACACCGTACGCCTACCATTCAAAGAAAATCCCACGAATCTAGGAGAGTCATATCACATTGCACTAAAACGATTTCATAGTTTAGAACGATCACTTGACAGAAACGAGCAATTAAAGTCCGAATACACTGAATTTTTGCGGGAATATATTGAATTAGGACACATGTCGGTAGTAGATTCCCCGGTGAGAGAGGAAGGGTACTACCTGCCGCACCACGGGGTAATAAAGGACAATAGTGTAACCACGAAACTTCGCGTCGTATTTGATGCGTCTTGTAAAACTTCAGCAGCCATATCGTTAAATAAAATACTCATGGTAGGACCCACTATACAAGACGACCTATTCTCGTTATTAGTCCGATTCAGATCACACATCTATGTACTAACCGCAGACATTACAAAAATGTACCGACAAATACGAGTACACTCAGACGATCGCAATTTTCAGAAGATCTTGTGGCGGGAATCTACAGATCAACCAATAAGAACTTACAGATTAAACACGGTTACATACGGGACATCGTGCGCACCATTTTTAGCAATTCGTACATTGCACCAATTAGCAGCGGACGAAACTTTGACGTATCCAATAGCATCGCGAATACTCCGCAAGGATTTTTATGTCGACGATTTACTGACTGGCGCTAAAACAATTGAGGAAGCAGTAACAATTCGCGAAGAGATCACGGAACTTTGTCAGAAAGGGGGATTTAAACTTCGACAATGGGCATCAAACGCGCCCGAATTACTCGATATCCGACAAGATAAGTTGGAAGAGACGCATCTAAAACTAGATCTAGAGAACACGGTCAACGCTTTAGGCATACGGTGGAACGCGAGAGAAGACACGATATCATACGCAGTCAAAGATTTTAATAATACTAAACGGATCACAAAACGAACAATATTGTCACAAGTAGCGCAACTTTTTGACCCCTTAGGACTATTGGCGCCCATAATAATACGGGCAAAAATGATCATGCAGGAACTGTGGGCATCAAAATTGAATTGGGACGAATCGGTATCGGAAGAACTCCATACGAAATGGGTAAATTATTGTAGAGATTTAACATACATAAAAACAATCAAGATAGCACGTAGAGTAGTCATCAGCGATTACCAGTCATTGCAGTTACATGGATTCTGCGATGCTAGCGAACAAGCCTACGGGGCATGTATTTACATGAGGTCGAAAACCAACAACAAAGTGCAAGTACAACTGTTGTGCGCCAAGTCGCGAGTAGCGCCTCTTAAAACGCAAACCTTACCACGATTAGAATTATGTGCCGCATATCTATTATCCAAACTTTACAAAACCATCATGAACAGTCTGCAACACCTACAATTTGAAAAGATAACATTTTGGACAGACTCAACAATTGTACTCAACTGGTTAAAGGCTTCACCACACGAGTTAAAAACATTTGTATCACATCGGGTAGCAGAAATACAAAGTATAACAAACCAGCATGAATGGCGACACATTCCGTCGGGTGAAAACCCAGCAGATGTGGTGTCTCGCGGACTAACGACAGAAGAATACATAAAAAATAAATTATGGCAAAGAGGGCCGTCATGGCTAATATACGAAAATAGCAAATGGCCGGTAACAATTCTAAAAGTAACTGAAATGCCGGAAATGCGTCCCCTACAAGTTTTTACAACACGAAAAACAGACTTCGACATATTACGTCAATTCTCATCCTTTACTAAATTGATACGAGTAACAGCATACTGTCTAAGATTTTCAAAGAATACGATACGCAAAAATCATGACCCAAGTATACTTACGACAGACGAACTACAGAACGCAATCAG
Source organism: Halictus rubicundus (assembly GCF_050948215.1). Lineage (NCBI taxonomy): Eukaryota > Metazoa > Arthropoda > Insecta > Hymenoptera > Halictidae > Halictus > Halictus rubicundus. The sequence goes on from NC_135155.1 coordinate 7,344,980, forward strand.
ACGCATAATCAAATTAACACAACACGAAAATTTTGCCAAAGAAATCCATGCAATAACGACACAAAAGACCGCCAATAATGAGTTAGCTCCATTAAATCCATTTATCGATAAAGACGGTTTATTGAGAGTAGGAGGACGATTAGCTCATGCTAGCTTGTCTTATTCGAAAAAACACCCTCTGTTATTACCAAAAGGACATCATGTAACGAAACTAATCATTGAGCAGTATCACCAAAAAAATTTTCATAGCGGAATTCAAGCAACACTTCATTCGTTGAGGCAAATGTATTGGATTCCTAGCGGCAGAAATGCGGTACGACAAGTGATACATGCGTGTGTCACATGTCGACGCGCCAAACCTGCAACTGTAGAGTATCTAATGGGCGAACTTCCAAGAGATCGAGTCAATTATAGTCGACCATTCCTTCAATCGGGCGTAGATTTCTGCGGACCGATATTTGTAAAAGAGAAATCGAAACGAAATCGGGGGAAGGTCAAAGTATATCTGGCCATATTTGTATGCTTCGCGACAAAAGCAGTTCACATAGAAATTGTATCGGATCTCACCGCCGAAGCGTTCATAGCGACATTACGCAGATTTTTCGCACGTAGGGGAAAATGCGCACACATATATTCGGACAACGCGACAAACTTTGTAGGCGCTAAACGAGAACTTAAAGAACTGTACGCGTTCATAAATTCACAACGAACAAACGACGAAATCTCGAACACGCTAGCCAACGAATCCATAAAATGGCACGTCATCCCACCGCGATCTCCACATTTCGGCGGACTTTGGGAAGCGGCCGTAAAATCACTAAAGTTTCATCTAACACGAGTAATAGGCGACACATTGTTATCGTACGAAGCGCTATTAACATACATCAATCAAATTGAAGCGATCCTCAACTCGCGACCGTTAACACCTCTGTCCTCCGACCCAAACGATCTGTCCGCTTTAACACCAGCGCACTTTTTGATTGGCGATACGTTAAACAGCATGCCCGATTACGATATATCAAACGTTCCATCCGGTCGATTGTCGTCGTGGCAGCATGTGCAAAAGATGCGACATCATTTCTGGCAACGATGGAGTAAGGAATACCTCCACGAGTTGACCACACGTAAAAAATGGCATAAACATAAACCCGAAAAAATAGAAATAGGCAGTATCGTAACAGTGCAGGACGACCATTTACCTGCAATGCAATGGACCCTCGCACGGGTAACCCAACTTCATCCGGGACCAGACGGCATAGTCAGGGTAGTCACAATAAAAACCGCAAAAGGCGAATACAAACGTTCGGTGAAATGTCTAGCGCCGCTACCGATATAACAGAACAACAGTAGTTAAGTAAAATGATCGTGCAAAAAAAGGCTAGGAAAATAGGCGAATAAAGTTAAGTCCAATGTAAATAGCATGCATATATATAAGGCAATGTAGATTTAATGTACAATGTAAGCGGCATGTAGACGCAATTAGAAGCAGTTGAACAGATTCGTTCAAGGGGGTCGGCATGTTGCGACGGCAACACCGAAGATCGACCGTACCGTACCGTTCGACCGTTGCGATAAAGGGACATACCTGAAAGGGATGTACCCTAAAAAACACGTGCGAATCAGCAAAATACCAGAACCGAGAAAACTAATTTATGACCACTGCAATTCGACAACCCCAATCCCGACAGACGGACAGCACGTGCGACCGAACGAAACGACGAACGGAACTTGTACCATAAATCACGCTATTGACGAACGAAGACAAAACCAAGGAATTTCCTGACTGTCTCCCACTCTCAACAACTCAAAAACTCCTCCCAATGCACCCACGACCAATTACGAAACGCCATATTTTTCCCACCTAAATCCAAATTCCTCCAATCACGAAAAAACCAAACTGACGATGCACAGGACACGACAAGACAGAACAGAACAAATCGAAAACGCGACTAGACGAGACGAACTCTCTACAACAACCAGATATCGCGAACTTCATCCATGTACAAAGTGTAATAAAGTTGTATATAGTCAACGGTGTTACATTCATTATTATTCCAAGGTGCTCAATATTATTAAAATACATATTGAGAGAAGGCAACGAAACTCCTACATCGTGACCTTCGTATACAACAATTATTGAAATTCTTGGCTATCCCCAACAATTTAAGTGATTGTTTCAATGTTAAGTCGAATATAGTTCAAGTTTTAAAATTCCTAAAATCTACAAAAATTTTCCACACTTTGTAATTTTGTGTACATATAACAATTACAAAATTTGTTCTCCTCAGTATACTTATAAGTGACTTATATGTTAAGTACAAAGACATAATAATGTAATATTATGATATAATATCTGTGGTCGCTAATGACCTAGTTGTTGATGCGACCTGTCTAAATAAATAAATTTTAAAAAAATTATTGAAATTATAAAAACGTTTTCGTAGGAAATTACGGTTGCGGAATTGCTGATTTTAATCCCTTGAAGTCTAAGTACATTCAATCTTCTCCCCTCTATAAGACGTTTCACTTTTACAGTGAATTCTCGATATATGTCAACAACATGGGTCTTGCCGGCGTCGTGTATCGTCCAAGAGACATACCCGAGCCGTGTTATGTTTACACCTCGGCGTCCATAGTGGGGATAATTCCGCGACGTTTAACATCCAGGCCTTCGCGACATATATAGAGAAGTCACTGTATATTTTTTGTGTTTGAAAGGTTTAGTATTAAACAAACACAACTTTCGTCGAAATTAATCACATTCAGAAAAGCAATCACCATTGTAACCAATATATTCTCTCAACGAATTACAAATCTATTGTTTGCAGTACGGTAGAAATAGAATCGTTTGGTTATCGTCGTTCTTCATGTAGAAGATTGTCATCTACATTTTGTAGCATCAGTTCGTTGCACTGCGGAACTTCTGTCTGTTGCAGTCGAAGCGTAAGGATTCTGATTTTCCAGCACAGATCGTAAACATCAAACCTGTGCTAAATCAGCCTAGTTTTTCAGCAACAGCGGTCGATGGGACGCGACACTATGACATGAAAAATGATTGCACCGGCCCTCTCTCTCTCTCCCTACCGTCTGAGGATAAACATTTCACCTCTCAGCGATTAAGGCGGGGATATAAGAAAAATAGGAGAGCGGGCTGCCGGGCGTATGCATGAACGCGTCGCTAGAATCCGCGAGACGTTCAGCGTCGGGACGATCTCGCCGAAAGAGGAAAGGAGGAGAAGACAGAGCCGGGGCCCGCGAGGAGGAGCGGAGCAGAGCAAAGCGGTGCGGAGCTGAGCGAAGCGGAACAAGGGGGCAAGGGAAAGAAAGCGGAGAGGTTGCCGCCGTCAGGAAACTTTTGTTTAAAATTGGAATTCCTTTGCGGCTCGTTGGGACTAGGAATGCAGATAGGGCGGAGGCGACGAAAACCGTGAGAGTGGATGAGACAGGAGGAACGGAGAGGAGCCCGAAGAACGGTGCAAGGGAGGCCAGCCGGAGAAAGGCAACGCACGATATTGTTTCATCATAAAGGGAAGCTTCTTACCCGCGAGGGAATACTTTTTGCGAAAACTCCCGGCCGAAATTTGAACGGCCTGTCGGCGAGACGCCGCGACAGCCGCTCTGAGTACTCGAGCAGACGCCTGTTTCGCTGTAGTCGTCGATTACGCTTGATCGTCGGTGAACAATGAGGAAAATCCGATTGCTATTAAGGACGCTACCCAAAGAGACATGTGGACTCAATTAATTCTTCCGAATACAGTGATTTCTCTATATATGTCGCCAACACCTGAAAGATAAATGTCGCGGAATTATCCCCACTACCGAGAGGCCTCGGACGCCGAGGAGTGTAAACATAACGCGGCTCGGGCATGTCTCCTGGACGATACAAGACGCTGGCCGTGTTGCTGACAGATATCGAGAATTCACTGTTCTGTGTCAAACACGATGGAACTGTAAATATACGGGGTGTCCCTTTTAAATTGAATATCTACATTACTTCCGGTACTATTAAAGGCAGAGAAAGTGATAAAAATAGATTCGAATAGTTTCAAAGTATGCATGTGACTGCGGATCTGTATGCTAACGTGATGTATGTAATAATAAAAATTGTCCACATCAATTACAAGAAAGGGGAGTTACATAAAAATTGATTTCTTCTGTGAATCATTTGAATAGGTTGTACATAACCAGAAACATTAAACTCATCCGATGTGTCTTCCATTTTATGTTTCATTTACTCATTCTTGTCATAAATAAAACCCGCTTGGTCATTTATTATAGCTGCAATATTTACGATCTACTAGACACTCTGTCATATCCAATCGTTCACGAATCTTGCAAATAGCAGTGACGAGAAATTATGAGTAAAATACCACTGTAAAATATCACATTAGGTTTCAATGAGTCGATCTCGCAAATTCTCAAATTACTTTACCTTTAATTAAATAACAATTATACTCGGATCTATCAAAAAAGATATAATCTAGAGTCTAGAGTATAGCTAAATAAATCTAAAATTTAATCATTGAAAATGCTTCAAATAAAATAAATAAATGCTTCTTAAATCTAAAATTTAATCATTGGCAATGCTTATGATGAAATAAATAAATGCTTTTTTAATTGAATGTTCAGTTTAACTTCGGAAACGTAACGATGCCACAGTAAGATTATATCCCATTGGAATATTATTTCCCGTGCAGAGAAGAGTGCTTTCCGCACATAATAAAAAATCCACAGAGGCTACATCCGAAGAAAGAAAGAGACACTAAGCTACGTAGAAACTAGCTGCGCATTGAGACTCGTCGAGCGTTCGCTATCCGGAAGAATATTTTGCTATTTCGCTTATATACGCGCCCTAATCGGCGAGAGGTGAAATGTTTTTCTCAGAGAGTGCCAGGCCGATAAAATTGCGCTCGCCTTTTAACTTTCTTCCCGGGGAAGATGCATTCTCCAAAGGACAGCCAACGCGTGACAGCCCGACGACGACTACGACGCCTAAACGTAAAAAGCAAAGCCGGTATCAGACTCGAGCATTGATCGATACATTCGCGCCGGCAGACAACCGTTCCCGCGGAGTTCGACTGCAAGGATCGACGACTACTCAACGACGACGATGTTTACGGATTTCCGCGTCGCTGAGATTTTTGTTGACGTTGCGTTCGTGAAGAGCTGAGACACTATGTGTGCGCGTGTGAGTGAAGTTCGATGCTTCCACCGTTGTGTCTTCAAAAGACGGTCTTTATGATTGAAGAGGAGATCGAGTTGGTATTTGCTGCGAAATCGGGGTGAATATTGTTTTTCTGCAAATTCGGCGCATAGAAAAATGTTTAACGCATTTCTGATTGCTGCTTTCTTTTTTGTAGAGCAATTTCAGATACAGAATTTTGCTTTTTGTAGATCATTTTTACCTTCAAATACTACAACTTGTACTTTACCTTGGATTTTTGGTATACTTTTCGAAATTATGCACACTGAATTGTTTTGTTACATTTAAGATAGTTACAAGTATACAGTAGAGAACTAAACAAGTTACAAGTAAACAGTGAAAGGTTTAAAAGAGTTTGAATGACATTAAAAGAATATGAGATCATTTTTAATCCAGAATCCTTTTTATAAATACTATTAAAAGAATATTTAAATAATTAAATTTTCTTTTTCTTTTTAAATATTCACATAAACCTAGTATTCGTATAAAATTGCTTACTTTGTTTGTTTCTGCATATTTACACTGACAGATACTCTGTAATAAAGACATACTTAAAATACATTATTTGTCTGAATTAAAAATATTTATTGAAAGAAAAAGTTCTTTAGGACCAGGTCATTTAAACACCAGAATTTGTAGTTCATGTTTTAATCAAATGAAGAGTATTGATAATAAGACAGTGTGTTGTTAAAATTTTTAAGAAATTGGAGACTCGAATTGCACTGGTAAAGATATTTTATTAGAGGAAGAAATTGGGCAATGTTTGCAAATCGTCGCTTTCCGAAGTGATCGTGGGAATCTGGTCACAGCTGGTCACAGAAACTTACAACACCTTTTTCCGACGAGTTTCGAACAGCCGAACTTCCACCGTTACTTTGCTAATAAGGATGTCTTGCTTGCTTTCGGCAAGAAGAATGTGATCATCAAGAATTTTGATTGGAGAAGTTGAATGTTTGAACACGACAGGAAACTTATCTTGTTAACGATACGGAGCTCGAGTAGCTGAACTCCAAGTATTTAGAATAGTACAGGAACAGTACGAGTGCTTATTCGGAAGATTTAACGCTGTTTGGACTAATCTTGAACGAGTATTATCAATGGCGCTTGTTGGACAAATTAAAGTTCTTGGCTGCTGGCGTTGTGAAGTAAGTGGCGTTTATGATAACAATTATAAATAACAATTCTACAAGAAAACGTTATACTTCTCAACCTCGTTGGCGATCAAATTAAAATCAAACAGTTCTACAATCTCTATCAACCGAAATTGAATGATAATATAAATAGTCTCTGGATTTTTACCCAAAATAAAAATTGTCTGTATGAGTTGTGAGAAAGAGGAGTAAATAGAAAATTCTTTTCCTTTAATAATGTTAATAAATGCAACAGAAAATGTTTCTAAACATTCTTAATCTTTTCTCACCCATTAATTTTTATCACAAATTATTATTTATTTATTATTGCTTTAAACCAAGTGGCCTATTTAGCAACTACAATATTGTGATTATTAATCTTGTTAGGAAATTGATTATATATGTTTTTATTGTTTTCTAATTATATTGGATAAATTCCTAAAAATTGAAGCAATCATTCTCGCAACCGTAGAGCGTTGCACAGAAATTGCGCTGATTTTTGCGAACACCTGGCTCGATATTCGGGCGGCCACGATGTTCTTCGAGGAGACAAGATCCACATACCGGCGCTGGCTTCCGATAAACACATACTATTCGGCAAACCATGGCAGCCGCTTAATTAATTTGCAGGTATCTTACGGGTGGCCGGAATCATGTCGCCGGGTACGTGTGTCGCCGCAGCTAAACGCATTAACCCGTAATTATCGAAATTACAGAGCCACCGGGAGAAGCCAGCTGGAGCCATACCCAGCCGTCTCCAAGGTTCACCGTCGCGCCATTGTGCGGGCCTACCGCGGATACTTAGATAAGTGTCCCATCTCGCTAATTATTCCAACGAGTCCACCCCCGCGCGCCCCCCTCGTCACTTGCTCACCGCTTCAGCCCAACCCTCTTGTCGGTCTCCGTTCCACGGAACTTAAGGAAATAGATTAGCGAGGCGACGCACTTTTAAGAAATTGGAACCCGATCAGCCACGGGGACGCCTAATCTGCCCGATTAATGAAATGGAATTAGGGTAAGTCCTCCAGGAACTAGACTCACTCTGTACACTGAGTTTCATCCGAGAACTGACTCTGGATGGCACGAGATTAAAAGATATTTTTGTTAATGAAGAAGCATTTGACAGGAATTATTTTACAAGTATTTTCTTCATTATTCGCGACTGCACCCTTCATTTATTTTATTTCATGCGGTATTTTCAAAAATAATTATTAGAATTTCAGATATTAGATATTAGATAATTATTAGGAACGATTTCTTGAAGTGCGTTCGTAATTTTTAATTCCATACATGTTTCCATAGGACATTGAAATATATAGAGTGTATAGTGATCGTAGAATAGCGTGTCAGAATAGTCGTCCCCGGCCGACAGGTGCGTCGAAGCGAGTAGACACGATTTAGTCGGACAATTTGCGTTAGCAGTGGCCCCGTACGGAATAACAAGTCACTTGTCTGCAATTTTCGCGAGTAATTTCGTACAGGCGAATCAAGGTAAGCATTTGAATGTGTCTCATTTCGGACGGTCACGCTAACAGAGAGATTTCATCATCAGCGCGTATTGTAGGCCGCCGCGCCGGTTGGCCGCGCGGGAGCCACTGAATACGATTACTACTAACGCGTTATTGCGCGCGGAATTTATTGGGATGAAATTCATTCGTCTTTCAACGTGGCAACACTGTGTCGAAGGTTCTGCGATACACTGTTCCCATTGTACACACTATTTCTCCTAACGCTTTAACAATCGCCCAATCCGTTCAAACGTCCTCCTTTCTGCGACGATACTTCAAATTGGATTTATTGAGTGGTAGCATAAATCGGTTATGTTCAGTATCCCCTTTTACTTGTTAACAAAGTCTAGAATGGTGGTCAATCACGATGACACAAAACTGACATAACAATATAAACGTAGTACTCTGAAAACTTCAATATAACATCGACAATTTTATACTTCCGGATTTTTAAAAATCGAGTTTGCAACCAAAAATTCTGAAATAATTCACTGTCATGTGTGCTATTAGGTAGCATGTACATGAATTTTTTCGTAATATTTTGTTGAGCCGGACGGAACAAATAAAGCATAATTTATTAAACCGTGCTCACCCTATAACTACCCTTGTGGTAGGGGTGGCAACTTGAAACTTGTCACAGAGGGGTTTATTTGGGAGCCCTATCGAATGGTGTGACCAAAAATCAATTTGCTTTGGGGGCACTTTTGACAGTCTTATCCGGCTATACCCTTTGTTTAGTCGAATATGTTTTACCAGAAATGTATCGCTCATCGACGGAAACATTAAATAAGCTACAGCGCTAATTTTCCAGCAGAGGCTCCGCAGAATTGCAACGCGTCGAGCGTCGAGAAAAAGCGACTAGCACGCGTGTAATTTGAACGCGCGCGGTGCGTAGAAGCGGAATCGCCGAGGCGGATGAAAGTGTAACTCGACCTGGATCGTCCGTCAGTCTTCTTGAAACATGAATTGCATTATGCAGCGTCTAATCTGGCCGGCTAACCGTGGCGCAGCAGCGAACGCAACAATCGAAAACGCGAATAGAAACACGCGGGGCAGAGGTCGCGCGAATTATTCACGCGGGTGACTAAATTAGAAACAATTTTCGATACGATTCCGAGGCGAACCGAGCTCCGTCGCAATTTCCACGAAATTGCGATAGCAATCAGCCGATCATCCGTTTCGGATTGCAAGTGATAACGTCCCACTCGAGCGGAATTGTTCCGCGGCACGAGTCCGTCCACGCGGAAACCGGTGCGGTGAGGCGGGGCGGGGGTGGGGGGATTTCTCGGCGACAACGTTAATAAATCTCTGGTAATTAGAAGTAATGCACCGGCGGGATGAAATTGCCGGTGGGCTCGAGTCGGTGGGCCGATTCATTTTTTACCGCGTGCAAGCGTTAAGATACTTTTAGCGGCCGGTTATAAATGATTCGCGAAACCGGAGCGGCCCACTTCGGCCTGTCATGTATATCTATATAGCTGAGACTCGAGCCGCGACCGCCTCATTAGTCACCGTGAATTCGTTTCAATTAAATCGGCCGACGCTTCATTAAACGCCTACCGAGACCTCCCGAACGCTCGCGACATTCTATGTACTGTGGAAAGAGGCTGTTTCACGATGATCTTTCTTCCTGTGATTACTGGCAGATGTAAGTAGCCGTTACACGACGACGCTCTTGCCTCGAGTGTCAATTCGAAAAATTCGAAAGAAAATTGACGGTGGAATTACCCTCGTTCCACTCGGACAGTCTGTCGGAAAAGTATTTAAGGGAGAGGGTAGCTCAATTCAAGGGTAGCTTAATTCAAGGTAAGAGTTGACAATCAGTCTTTCCCCAACAAAACTTTCTGTTACAGAAACAGTAGTAGATACGAAAGAAAAGGTAAAACAGGTAAAACAACACTTTCTCCCCCTTCAGATACAGTGACTTCTCTATATATATGTCGCCAAGGCCTGGATGATAAACGTCGCGGAATTATCCCCACTACCGCGGGGTATACCCGGAGCTCGAGAGGCCTGCGTTTTTTAAACTCTTCTCTTCTTCTTAGTACCAGATGGGTTGAAATGATTTTCTCTGTTCCAGGATCATTGACACTCATAGAGGATCCTTTTGTAATTGTTAAATGAGTTTAATTCTTCGTTGATTTTTTTCTAAGAGATTTTGGAGTCTTTTTCTTCAAATTTTATTCAGAGGAAGTAATTGGATAGAACACATATTAGTTATACATTAATATACAGTGATTTCTCTATATATGTCGCCAAGGCCTGGACGATAAACGTCGCGGAATTATCCCCATTACCGCGAAGGCCGAGCAGTGTAAACAACACGGCTCCTGAACGATACAAGACGCTGGCAAGACTCGTGTTCTTGACATATAGGTATAGAGAAAATTCACTGTACACACATTCTTCTCTCGATCCGCTTACTGCCATCTACTCCCAACAACTTCACGCCGCAGACTACACTCTACAATCTTCCCCCGCAACACACCAAACACAGCGCGACAATACCATCCACACACCTCCGCGAACAATCAAACTCCCATTACCGGAATCTCTCTACACAGAATTGTCACCATTTTAATCGCACATCAGAGATCCCGGGCAGGACAGGTTCCCCGCTCGGCGATTAGGCGAAAGCTAAAGGGAGGAGGGCCCGTCCGAAGTAGCGGGGTTCTCCTTGGCGCGTCGTAAATCAAGAGGTAATAGTCCTCGGGGGCGGAAATATAGTTAAACGTCTCAATTGCAGCTCCGCGGCTCTGCTTCTCTCCGTTCCTCTCTGTGCCCCTCTCCTTTCCTCCCGGCTCCTCTCTTCTCCCGTAGGTCCGGTTGGCAATACTAATTAAGTGCTACTGTACCCTCTTGAAGGGAGGAAGGCGGCCGAATCCGGAAACGAGGGTAGATGTAATTAGGATGAGTTGTGACGCTCCGCATCGCCGCCAGCAGCCAAACCCTTGGCGTTCAGTTCGTTGCCGGCTGAACAACTCCTCCGCGCGTTTCTGCACGTGCCCAGAGAGCCCGTGCTCGCGCTTATGCTCGTGCTCGCGTGCTTCCCCGCGTAATCTGCTCCGAGCAGACCCCTGGACCCGGTTATTATTGTCGGCTCGAGGAGAGAGAGAGGGGGGGGGGGGGGGGATCGTCCCTATCGAGCCGAGCATTACCGTACAAATAATGCACGCGACCAGCCCGACGATTCTCGCTTTAATTGCCCGAATGATCAGAGACCGGCTCGCCTAATCGATTCCCTCCTCTGTGAAGCCCAAACCACCCACGTCATCTCTTCTCCGTGTCGTCTATATTCTTCGATCATCCTCGATGCTACCCCCTCCCCCCCCCCCAGGATCAACTGTTACGCGCTCCTGGATTATTTATCTGATAGCTCGAACCGCGAAGCTGTTCCAACGATTTTGGTATTAGTGTTGCATATGTGGTTCAGTGAGCGAGAGAGAGAGAGGGAGGAGAGAGGGAGGCTGGGATTTTAAAGTTTGATCGTATCGGTAGCACGGATTGACGTTCATCCGATTATTTGGAGAACTGCTCGGACAATTAACCTGATATTGTTAGCGGTGATTGTAGGTGTAGATATAGTAGCTACTGATCCACTCATTTTCATGTCGAGTGTCTTTTATGGTTTTGTGTGGAGGAGAGCTGAAGGCTCGAAAATCGTTTGCTGATGTGTTGGTCGTGGACAATGATGGATTTTGTGTTTATAGGTTGTGTACAAGCGTATATGTATGTATTATGACAAAAATGTATACAGTGATTTCTTTCTATATATGTCGCCAAGGCCTGGATGATAAAAGTCGCGGAGGACTTTTAAACTCTTCGCAGAGGAGTGTAAACATTACACGGCTCGGGTATGTCTCCTGGACAATATTTGACCGGTGTTCTTGACATATATCGAGAATTCATTGTATACCAAATGCAAAATAGTAGAAGCATTTAAAGAACGTAAAACCATTATTATTTTCAACTGATTAATATTATTAAGAAAATAAATATGTATGTATATGTGATCTTGCTAGTATGAGCACATACGAAGGCGTAACGATTATCAATTAAAATTTAGACAACAGAAATTTGACCATAATCAACGTAAATACGACATAGCTTATATTAATGTGGACATTATGACACAACTAACCCCTTGCCATATATAATATTCAGTCAGATTCGTGATAAGGATTTCAGAATGTATTAAGCATGAATATTGTTCTTCTCATTCTTTTGTTATCAATACTGAAACAATCCAAAAATCGTAGATGCAAGATGAACATAAATTTTTTCTCTAGTCTAGAAAATGAATAAGGACTAGGAAATTGAAATTATTGCAGGTTTGATAAGATAATCATCTGTTATATTTGGTCTCGTATTTACCGGAAAATGGCACACATATGGCAAACGTTCTATGAAACGTATTGTTGCATCATGTTACATTTGTCGACGATTCAGTTTCTGAGCTACAGCCGGCGCAATTAATTCGCAACATACAAACGTCCAAATTTATTGATGCAACGAAATTGTTAATATCTGACAGTTTCGAGGAAGATGGCGTATTAAGCTGTCGAAATCGCGGCGCACGGTTAGATTTCTAATAGTTTCTGTCGCGGAGCGATTGATTTTCAGCGCGCAAGGAACACGGGAGCCGCGGGGCCGCGCCGCCTGGATCCGTCGCGTGTTTCTGCCCGCGTAATTAACGTGAGCGCAGTTTATCGCGCGATTAAGGGAGCCCCGCTCCCGAATGCCGATTGAAATTCGCCGGTAAATGAAGCTCGAACGTTTCAAATTAAGACAGCTTCTCTAACCTTCGGTATTCCTCCGGATAAGCGGCGATCGTAAAGCCTTCCCCGCTCCATTACCGGCCGCCGAAGAAACTTTACGCGCACCTACTTCCTCTAATTGCTGGTCGCCTCGAATCGCCGCTAAATTTCCTTGACAGAATCAGCCACACCCTGTCTAAAGCTCATCAGGATAAAAGTTCCGTCGGAAACGGCCGCTGCGACAACCCTGCCACGGAATAATGGTAAAAATTAACTCGCTCGCCCTAGCGCTACGATCTCTTCCTCGTTTCCCATCGCGCCGTTTCAAATATTAAACTCTGCGGATGAATTTCCACGTATTTTCCCATATAAATTCGCTTCACTTTATTATGAACGGTATTTAGAAAATATCCAGTACAATATATTATGCTGTATATGAAGCTTCAGTCTCAAATCAATTTTGCAATTTTTTTTTATTGATTAAGCTCCACTTCAGTGTGGAGAAAGCTTAACACATTACCTACCGTAACGATTATTTCATCATTTTTTAAATCCCATTGGCTATGGCTTAAAGTTTGCTTTTCGTACAGTGCAACTACTGAAAATCCTAGTATTCGGGTTCCGGTCGGTAAAATGTTAAGAAGCAGAAGTTAAGTGGAAAGTAATTCTCCCTGAATATAATTTTACATTCTTTCTATGTTTCCTAGGCCGAACTTCACTTTGCGGGACCAAAAATTTTCAACTTTTTAAAATATAATCCTATCTATTTTGACGAGAGAATGCCAAAAATGTAAGTTTTAATGGTCGGAGTTTACTGGCTCCGAAATAAAAAATATGAAACCGGTCACTTGACTGGTGTTGGTACGGTCAGTGTTAAATTTGCATACAAATCTTTAAGATCTAGGAGTCTATTTGTCAGACAGTATTGTCGTTCAGATGTAGATGTAATGGGGGTCGGGGGTTATTACGAGAAAACTATTTTTGGACAGATTGCTTGTGTTTTCGGTGTAGAATCGCACGTCGAGCGCAACAGGCTCTCTATGCCAGGGTTCGTTGTCTATAGCGTTCGCCTTACTTAGCATTATGCCTGTTTATCTGTTTACATGGGGCACATGTGCGGTACGAGCGCTATAGGAAGTGCCGATCGACGTCGTCAGTCACGGCCGCCCGTTGACACACGAGCACGGATTTTTCTTCGGACGTGTGTTGCGCGTCGATTGAAAGGTGGTCGATATTCGTGATGGCTGTCTTAAAAAAAGGAGAACAACGAGTGACAGAGCGAAATGAAATACGTCATCGGCCGCGGCGATATTTCACGGTTCCGATCGATCAATCCCGATGCCAGGTTCCGGCCGCTGTTCACTCGCAGCTCCAGCTATAAATTAAAGAAGCCTCCCTCTCTCTCTCTCTCTTCCTCTCTCTCTCTCTCTCTCTCTCTCGTCACGCTAACTTCCACCAGCAGTTTCCCGACATTGTTTAAAATCCCGCGAATATTACCTCGCATTCAACCGTTCCGTTTAGACTACTCTTTCCGTGAACGTTGGAACGATGGACACACTCGATACTGGACGTCTAAAAATTTTCCTTTATTCAACCGTGGGCTAGATTGTGAATAGACTGCGGATTTTATGCATTTTAATTTCATTCGAAGCTATGGGAATGTTACAAGAATTTAGGAATATTGACACACTAGTTTCGACTTGTTCAAATTGTTAAGAAAGAAAATTCATTTTTATTTCGTTTCTGATTTTTAGAACGCACGGAGTGAATTTTTATTTTGCATGAAAGTCCATAGTTTAATTAGGAATCCTCTGTGAATCTCAATAGGATCATTAGATTCCGGATTTCTGTGTAAAATAGTAGACAATGATAATTAGTATCGTCACTAGTATCTTAAAATGAATTTTATGCGCACGTTATTTAAATTCATAACGAATAATTTATTTAGAAAATCTATAATGGAGAAGTAAAAATGGGATTACATTTAATAAAACGTTCAAACTATGAAAACGGTCGGTAAACTGGTAGTAGTGAACGTATCGACGGTTGACAGCTCCTGCTAATGAATCGTTCAAAGAAGTTTCAGAAACAGTAATCGCCCGGTTAATTGACAAGCGCTATAATACAATGAGAGCTCAAGTGACACTGCAATTACCCCTAGAACTTCTGCTTTAATCGATATAGTAAATTACTCATTATTGTTTCTGATTCGCTGCCTCGCTCGATATTATGATTACCACGTTTTAAAACATAGCACATATTTGGTAGCATGGACATTAACCAAAATTCTGTGATTAATCGAAAAGTTTTGAAATGATTGCAAGAAACTTTTGCCATAAAGGCACAAAAATTCTCAGCCCATTATCGATAGACTACGGATTCTAAATATTTATGACAAAAATAAATAGGACAAATTTTCAACTATTCTTACATTAGTTTCAACTCGTTAGGCCTATTAACCCTCAACAGGTGTACTAGGGTCTACCCTGACCCGAACAAAATTTCTGTCAAGTTTCTTTAACTTCTTTCGAACATTACGATTATTTAATCTTAAATTATATATTGAAAGGTCCCTAAGAACATTTATACGGAATTTTAGAAAGGTTTTAGAGTGATATGGGTTAAGAAGAGGAATCAATTTCGAGAGCAATCGAGATAGACAATTTTTATTTCACTGTTTAACCATCAATCCTGTTACGCGAACTGCGCCAATCCGCAGGTCCCCAGCAACAGATCGCGAACATTTGAATTCGCGGCCACTTTGCCGGGCAAATCTCCGGTAATCGTCTTTACAGCGTCGTTATGCGAGCCCGCGTGCCTCCTTCGTTATACCCTCTGCCGTCGTTTTCCCCATGGAAACGGATTCGCCGAAATAAAAGAGGACTCCTCTGTGTCCTCGAGTTTTAGGTTTATGCCGGCGAGAGGAGGGCCGCGAGGGTGGGCTCAAATGACGGAGAAAAATGAACGGTAATTTACCTCGCAGCTTCCGGGATAAGTGGAAAGCGAGAAAGTCAAATTGTCGGGCGCGATCTCGAAATTAGGGACGAATCGGAGCCGAAGGGTGAGAACAAAGTGAGCGGTGACTCTGACGGATAATGCGAGAGGAAGACGTCCTCGTAATGGCTCGTTATATTACGGTGGAGTCTTCCCTCGAACGTATTGCGAATCCCAAAAAATTATTCCCACTGGTAACATTTGTGCACCAATCGCTGGAACGTTGTACTGGAATTTATCTGATAGACATTTGCAAGGGACTGGAACCAAGTAAAAATTTGTTCCTTCCTATATCAATTTCAATAAGTCGTTTACATATGTATTTAAATACATAAAATCTGTAGTCTAGAAATAGTTACTTTGTGTATTGATTTTGTATTATATAAACGAAAGTTTAACCAAGTATTTCAAATAGTCTCATCTCAGAGAAAATAAAATTTAAGTCACCTTTAATTAATGCAAAGTCTGCTATGAAATATCTATTGCGCATCTTCATCCGTTTGTAGCGTGAAAAATCCAAAAAATATTCTGAAATGAGAAGTTCAACCAAGTATCAAACAATTCCATGTTGTTCCCGATTTATCCAGACGAATATTAGGGAAAATAAAATTTCGTCCACTTTTTACCAGCGCAAAGTGTGTGGAAAAATTGTGAGTTTGCACAGGGTACCTCGGCGAAGTTGCAAAAGCGATCGTATCCGTGTAGATTGAAGAATCGTGGAATTTTGTTAAGAGTTATACGGGGAAATCGTTATGGCAATATCTGGGCAGGCCCGTGCCGGCAGTTAGCGGCCTTCAATGATTAAAAAATTGCCTGTCAGTCTCACTTGCGCGATTCATTTCGCGTTTCAACTTATTTCTCATTCGTCTCCCTTCTCTATTTTTCACGTGGGCGGGCACGGCCCGTCCCCATCGCCGAAAGTGACTGATTAAAGAAATCCACGTCAGGTGTTCTCATCCCGGGCACCGGGGAACGGCTGTCAAAAGGTTACGTTAATTGCGCCATGTCTGATTGATTAAGGTCTCGATCCTATTAACGGCACAAGGAGATTGGCCCACCGATATCTGAGACGGTGAAGGGCTCGTAACGACGTTACCCAACCCTTTTCGTTCCTGCAAACAAATTCGTCGCGTTCGAGCGAAAAATAATGAGCCTTCAGACGCAAATAATCTCGCAAATTAGTCGTCATTCCCCTTTATATCCAGCGAGACGCCTATCGAACAAATATACTCTACGATATCCTAACACAACGTTCCCCAAACGAACGTCTACGGTATTTTGTCAATTTCCAAGCCTATGCCGGAGTCACTTCTGACCCGCACCGATGTTCCAGTTTTCTTTCGATATAGGGCGATTTTCTTATTTCGAAATAAAAAGCGTCGTCTTATATCGGAATAAAATTGTACATATTGACGGTGGGTTCATACGATCACCAAAAATTGTGGCATAAAAGATCCTGTAGTAATATTTCACCCATTTTTGCTCTACAGTTTAAATCTACTATGCTTCATTATTAACGTCACATTATAAAGAAATACATCTTTCGTGAATAATTATTTCGGGCAAAATAAAAATTTTCTAGATCGATTCACGTTCCCCATCGACATTTTTAATGTAGCTGAAAATATGGTAGGAATATTCTCCATTTGACGTTTCTGCCAAATGAAATCCATGGTCTAATAATGTGTTAAAAATCCTTTGATTTCACTTGAACAAAGAATCGAAGCTTTCACAGTCAAGAATGAAAATAGGGTAAAATCGCAGGGAGCAATGTCGATAATTGATTGCAATCATTCTGAATAACTGCATCGAGTATAATTATCGCGTCTCTGCGCGTCCAGCACGAATTTTGCAGAATGACGCAGGGCGGAAGATACCGCAAGATGCAAAATACGCGCGATAACAATTACGCCAGGACGCTGTAATTGGAGATATAGAGGGAACGCCGTCCGGCCATTATGGACGACATATTTTGCATGAGAATACAATCAGTGCAATTCAGTGGCCGCAAATACGGAGCATATCAGTGTGAAATGTGTTCTCTGCATACGTAACGATAAGTCAAACCGGTGATCGAGAGTGGCGGAGCGCGTTGCAGAAGAGCTCGGCCTGAATAGGGCTAATTTATCTTATTAATGCGTAAAGCTCGCTCCTCGAATCACGGTTATTAAGCCGGCCACCATCTTTTTCTTCGTCGATTCTTTACGAGAACGCCTCTTATCGAGCGAGCCCCAACATGTCCATTAGCCTCTATTCGAGCTCATCGACTGAACTAATTTGTTGCGCCTTTTTATTCGATGCAAATACGTTCCGAGTATCGCACACATTTTCCCCGACAGAATAGTGGCCGAAATAGTTTTAACTTTGCGTGTAGAAAAATTCAAGCTCAAGCTGTAAATTAGATAAAATCATCAGCGAATAAAAAATTAATTGTTAAAATTTTTGGATTCACTGTATTTAAAGTTAAAATATTTTTGTTAGAAGCCCCGTTGTTCGTATTTTAAACAGTACTTCTAAAAAAGTTCTCGAACTCTTTCGATCCCTGTTTAAAAAACAGCACAACTTAATAAAAAGTCGCACTGTAGCACTCGACATTGGTCACGCCGTTTTCCGGCTAAAAAGCGAAAAATCTGTTTGGTCAGAACTTCCCGCTGATCGTCGTATATTTATTTATACGTTTTTATTTTGCCGCTTGGCCCCGACGTACGTGCGCGCGAGTGGACGTTTCATTTAACAATTACGCGGGGAAAAAGTTGTCGCGGCGAACAAATTATCGAAACTGCGCGCGGCCTGTAGTGCCGGGGTTGAAAAATTTATTTTCGTAATCGACTCGGTCATCCGGCCATTTTCGCAGCAGCCCCGCGGCGGCAGCTACGAAAAACATTTTCGTGCGGCGTAAATATTGCGTGGCAAATATTTAACCGAGCAACGAAAACATCGATCGCCGCCGCCACCGCCGCCGCGGTATTCCGCCGCGCAAAAGCATTTACATTCTGCGGTGTATTAATGGCGGATATTATTTCGCAGTAATCCTTCGTATTAATACACACCGGCAATTAAAATTTTCAACCGGGAGGACGCGCGGGCGTCTTGCAATTCGCGGGTTCGCAACTACGGGTTTCGCCCGCGCCGCGTGTCGGACGCCTCGAACTCGCGAGAGCCGTATTGCCGGAGTTATGCGAATTGATACCGGCAATTAAAACTTTCGCCTTCCTCCGATCGTGCTTCTGCAGGCTACGCCCGTAATTGCGTTTCACGTTCTAAGAAGATACCCGGGGAGATTGGAGGAGCGGCGCGCTCGTTAATCTCGTCGCGATTCTTTGCTTCTCTTCTTAAACGCCTAGTCGCTAATCTCTCCCTCCCCTTTAATTACGCGACGCGGATACAAATAGAGTCTTGGCGCTTACGATTTCTCAGGCGTCGCGTTCACGGCGCCACGACCGCTTGCGACTGGCCCGCGCCGAACAAAAACGCCGTAATCCTGGCCGAACGCGGTGGACAAAATCGTAGGACGCGTTACGTACACCTCGATTATCCGAACCTTCGATATCCGAAGTCCTTAATAACTCAGTAAGCTTCGATATTAACACCAGACTATAATACTATTTTATAATCATCTATGCAGAGTGTTCTCCATGACAATATAAGCCGAAAATGAACAGTCAAAAATTTGCGATTTCGGCTTCATTCTTCAGTTATTAACAATTACAAATCCGCCTAAAATGCGGCAACCGGACCAGCAGAGGTGTACGTTGCTTACGTCGCAAAGGCGCGCGACAGTCACGTGTCACGTGACAGATACTCCGCGTACCTCCCAAGAAGTGCAGTTTTTTATGTGCAGGGTGTTCGACTACAGGTGGGAGAAAATTTAATAGGTGGTTCTCCAAAACAATATAAGACGAAAATGAAGAATAAAAAAATTGCGATTTCGGCTTCAATTTTAAATTATAATCTATTAAAAATCCGCCTAAAATGCGGCAACCCGACCAACAGAGGTGTACGTTGCTTACGTCACAAAGGCGCGCGACAGTTACGTATCAAAGAAGGTCCTCGCTCGCGCCCAATGGTTAGGCTTTGACGTCATACACTTTAGCCAATAATTCGGTTAGAACCGAAAATGCGCGTGGAGTGACGCAATCGGACGGATTACACGCCGAATTCTTGCCAGGTGACTTCTTGAGAGACAAGCGGAGCATCTGTCACGTGACACGTGACTGTCGCGCGCCTTTGTGACGTAAGCAACGTACACCTCTGTTGGTCGGGTTGCTGCATTTCAGGCGGATTTTTAATCCTCCATTTTCGTCTTATATTGACCTGGAGAACCGCCCCTTAAATTTTCTCCCACCTGTAGTCGAATACACTGTATAATCGACAAGAGTGCATTTATTCAGAGTTTCAGCGACTATAATATACAGTCAGTTTCATAATTGATGGCACACACTTCAAATCAGAATAACTTTTACAGGCGTACCAAATGACTTCACTATTTCTGCCAAGCTAGATGGATTAGTTTGCCAGGTGATGTGTAATGAAAATTTTGGAAGAATTGCATTTAGTCTGAATGACAAAAAAAGAAATAGTAAATGTTCAAATGTTCTTTTCACAACTTTTTTATTTCGGCTTGTAACGACAATTTATTAAATATTTGCCAATCGTTTGACGAGTTGTAAACGATTAAAAATGTTGAAAATTACAGTTTTTTTCTACGATTTTCTCTCCATACGCCCTTGCGCCGTTTTCCCATCAACGACTTCAACCACAACTCGCTTCTGAAAAGATGTCATAAAACAACGCTTTAGACAAATCAATCGATGCGTCTCCCCCGTGTTCCCTCAAACTAGAAATTGAATTTAAAACTTTCATAATTAAAAACGGTTCAGCTAGTAAGCTTAATCCGGATCAAATTTCGAGACAATTCTCAGCGACACGGTTCGAGCGAGAGGATCGACTAATCGAACACTGAGGTAGCATCGACTCTGCTCAGGAATTCCTGTAAATGCGCGATTATCGTCGAGTATTGGTGTTATCGGTCGCCGCAAATTCGACGGAGCCGCGTAAATAATGTATTTTGAGCGGTGCGTTCCGTCGACCGGAAACGTAGGCGTGCCGGAGCCGATCGCAAATCCAATTATAGGTGAAACTGTTCCCGGTGACGTCACATCCATCCTTCGGCAACCCTTTCGGGTTGCTCTCTATCGGATAACAATTACCGCCGTCTATACCGGCGCCTATCCGTCGATATCTCCACCCTCTCTTTCTCTTTCTCTCTCTCTCTCTCTCTCTCTCCCTCTCTGATACTCTCTCCGACACTCTCCGACTATTTCAACCCCCGATTTTCCCCATCCCTTCAGGGTGACGAGCAACACCAGCCGCGGAAGAACGATTTCCCTCGTTTCACACTTACCGACTCGCTGCCTACCCCTCGTCCTTTCCGCTTCACGAGTATTCTTTTGTCGTGGATACTCGAGAGGCCGAGCCGCGTCGACTTTTCAACGCGGTTCCCAGGGCAAGACGAAACCCTAAACGCGATGCTCCCGCTACTTGTTGACAAGGTCTTAACGGCCGAGAGATACACGCCCGCTCGAACACAACGCCGACGAGTATTTTCCATGGAGACTTGTTGATGCGAGAATTAACCCTTGAGAGTCTAGTGCCTCCTACGGCCGCCGCCAAAACTCCGAAACACCGTATTCTTCCCCTCCTCTATTCTTCTATTCTTCTACTCGTCTTATGCCGCGTTTAGAACCGAGAGTCCATGCTCGTTCTTCTCCCCACTTTACAAAAATTCGTGCTTGTTGTTAGACGCTTGAAATCGTTCAACCTCATACACCCATACCTTTTGATCCTGTGACTTCCTAAGGTTAAAACTTGGATTTTCAGCATTGTCTCGCCAAAAACTACAGAATTACATAAAAAAAAGTTAAAATTTTCTGGCTTCCTGAAGTGAAGTTTAACCAAGTGTGTTCAGCAAATGAGGCATACATGGATAAAAGGTTAGAATATTCGTCTTCCGTTGGTTGGAAGTAACAGGTCCCGTTGAAACCCATTTTCTATTGTATCTAATTGCCTATTAGAGTCCGCGGAGATCCTCCGGAGAGTCCTCAAGGGTAACGAACGTACGCAGTGTTACACAAAATGGTTCTGATGTTGCGAACGGCCGAGAGAGAGAGAGAGAGAGAGAGAGAGAGAGAGAGAGCCAGTTTCAAAGTTTCCGGATAGAGTTTACCGAGTATGGAGAGAACGTTAACGGAAAATTTAAAGTAGGATGCTAGAGTCCGAGGGTAATAGAGCGTTCTAGAGTTACATTTCGGAACTATCAAGAGAGTTAGTCGTAAACCGAACTAACGGATAGCCAGAGTGCAAACGCTTCCAACACCGTTCTCTCGATATCCCTTCATGTAGGTGCAATCATGATTTTTTCTACCAATTATAGCAGTACTCTTCCCCTTACGAAAAAAATTGTTTAAATAGACTGTACACAATACGGCTCCTGCAGTAGCAAGTACAGTCTTCTCAAACAATATTTCGTACATTTACTGTCCACTTCCCGTCACATAAAATACATATATAGTGTCTTTTTGGAGACAATAATTCCGCACAATGAAAACGTCAATATATCTAGATAAAGTACGAATAAAAATTAAAAGAATTATTGATAAACCACGTGGATTATATAGAAACAACATTTAGCTTCGTTCCAGTGGTTCCTCAATAATTCTCTGAACGTCTGGATCAAAGTACACTGAATTCTCGATATTTGTCAACAACACGGGTCTTGCCAGCGTCATATATCGTCCAAGAGCCGTGTTATGTTTACACTCTTCGGCGGCAGAGGCCTCTCGAGCTCCGCGG
This sequence comes from Halictus rubicundus, assembly GCF_050948215.1. NCBI lineage: Eukaryota > Metazoa > Arthropoda > Insecta > Hymenoptera > Halictidae > Halictus > Halictus rubicundus. The sequence goes on from NC_135155.1 coordinate 7,367,424, forward strand.
CCCCTCACCGGGTATACCCCGCGGTAGTGGGGATAATTCCGCGACGTTTATCATCCAGGCCTTGGCGACATATATAGAGACATCACTGTACCTACCACTAAAAATATGTTGCCTCCACACAACCCTGAGAAGTACACTGGTTCCCAGCGTTAATAAACGAAACTGTATCGGGAGCCAAAAAATATTTAAGTTTTCCGTTCGGGCGGCCAGGGATAATTCGACAGGCGATATGTACAGTGTCGGTCGGCAGGGCGCCTAATAATTCATCGGGAGCCCGGCCACATATTGCAATGAACATCGCATAGGTAGGTTGTCGGCCGATCCCGCTTTTCATTTTCCGCATGGTATCGCGGGAATCAGTCGAACGTCTGCGCGCACCGGCTCGAAAAATCGGGACGGTTGATTGCCGGGCGTCGGACAAGCGCCGTACGAAATATAATCGTGGGGAGGGTGGGGGAAGGCCTCGATTATTAAAACGAGCTGCGAACGCTTCATTAAAATGTTCATCGAAATTATCGCATTAAAATGGGCTTAATTACGGTCCGGCGGCGAGCGCTGCGCAACGCGAGAGAGAAAGAAGAGAAACAACGAGGGGAGAGTAGGCGGGGCGGGGAGGGGGAGGGGGTGCGTTCTATTAACTCGCCATCATCGGCGACGATCACGCTCGCGGAATTATTTGGTCGATAGATCATCGGCCAGTGAAAAACGAAGTCGAAGTCAGTCGCGTCGGGACGCGATCGATGCCACGAGATATCGCAAATTGGTATTAGCGGGCAATCGAGCACGAAATAAACAATCGCATTTAAACGCGGATCTCCTGGCCGCGAGCGAGCCGCCATGCCGTCGTCCATTTGTCAGGGAATATCACATTTTTCCGCTCGGCTGGCCGAGCCGGGGAGCCCTTCCCCACACGCTCCTGCACGTGTACATCGCGAAATAAATCGCGGCAAATAAAGAAAACGCCAAGATACAACCCCCACCCCCCCCTTACGACCCCATCATCCCCTACCTCCCTCTGCGATTCCTTCTTTTTTTCCTCTTGCTTCTTCACGGACGTTTCCTCTCGCAGTAGACTTCCTCTCGTTGTCTCGCGAGAGCCCGGCTCCTCTAGGAGTTAGGGGGCGGAAGAGAGGGTGGGAACCGAGGGTGAACCGAGGGTGAACCGGGGATGAGACGTGGGTGAGCTCACCTTCGCGTTCTTACTCTTTTACTTCGAGCTAGGTGGTATTGTACTCTCTTTTGGTATTTCTAATAACTTCTTCTTCCTTCTCTCCTTCCGGCAACCCTCCAGCCTTCTTTGCACCCCTTCCGAGCCCACGACGTTCCGTCTTTCGTGCTTTTACCCCCGCCAGCATCCGAGACGGCCGCGTCTTCTTTCTTTCCGTCTTCCCCGCGTCTGGACTTCACAATACCGGCAGTAATCCGACACTATCGGACCTCCTTCCTGCCATCCTCTTTCTCCCTCCCTCCTTCTCCACCCCTCTCTCTCTCGCTCTCCGCCCCTCTGGATTCTCCTCCGTCTCCAGGCTCCTGACGTCGTCTCCGAACAACAATTACTCCGCCATATTGTCCGCTCTCCTATATCGTAAACGAAAGAGGAGATGCGAGAGCAACCCCTGCGAAAGACTGATGGATCGGATAGAGACGGAGAGACGCGGCGGGATCAAGTTTTTAATCACTCTCCAATGTCAGTGGAAAAAGAAATGCGAGGCGCGCGGAGCTGGCCCGTGCCTTTTTTCGAGAGAGGATCGCAGCAAAGGCGCGGGAATCGACGCCGTTCTTCCTTTTTCCTTTCCCCGGCACCGACTGTCTGGTCTGCTGTCTTCGAGGGATCCTACGGGGGATGCTCAGGGCGAGGGGATGAACGTCGATGATATCCCCTCGCCTGTACCTCGATTGTTCTTTGGTCGGATGATCTGTGAAATCGGAGTTTATCTGGGCTCTGTCGATATTTGAAAGTGAGCTTTAAAAACCGATTTGTTTGAACCAATTTGTGTGTAAACGGAAGTAATTGTTTTATTTAAACTGTTGAACGCACCATACGAAAATACTGAAACGCACTTCTCGAAGAAGAATTTCATAATGCAGCAATTTATAAATACATTTCTTCGAATCACTGTAATATCTATCACTGTATTAGTCCAAGCTGAAAATACGCGGCCATCGCGGATTCGCCGCAGCTGATTTCGCAACGTTCGCCGAAAATTCGGAATCCGTGTAAAACCCGGGCATTCAGCGTTATCAGAATTCGTTAGAATCATCCCGCACGCAATTCAAGTTTCTGTGTGCTTCATTATAGTTCCAGTTTATTTGGGGGATTAGGATCACCGGTACTCTGCTTAGTGAATCCTGCCTATAGTTCCGAGGTGGAAAGTTGCAAAGCCATGAATATTCAGAGTGCAGCGGCGGCGGTGGCGTCGGTGGGATAGCGATGTAACGTTTGGAAAATGGTGGCTTATTTGATCGATAGCTCGAGCATCGGGGAGCATAATCGACGTGCAGAAAAACCCGGCGAAGTGGTTGCGTGCGAACGGGACAAGGTGCAACAAAACGCGACGATGTAACTGCGGAAATTGTGGTTCTGACCAGTGCTAGGTGCATTTGAAATGAAACGTGTTGAAAATACTTTTTGCGATACTTCTAGTTATATAAGACTCAAGATTTATTCTATCTCTTAGTTTTGTATAGAATGTGTCAGATACGACTATTAGAAATGACATTCGTTTTTCTAGTAACATTCGTTTTGCCAATAAGCTCCCTGTACGATGTATAAAATCAAAATATATATTTCAAATAACGGTTAAACTTCACCTTGGGAACCCAGACATGTTTAACCCTTTTTTATATAATCCCGTACATCTTGACGAGAAAATGGCAAATATCGAAGTTTCAAGGCGAGGAATTCACTGTTTCAAAAGTTATGCGTGTTGAAAGTTGAGCGATTACACGTTGTTGGAGCTGTCGTCGCACAGTAATTAAAATATAGAGAATTATATACGGGATCTCAAAGGGAAGATATAATTCAAGGTGAAGTCAAGCCCAAATAACTACTTGAAGTTCTTGCTGAGAAATATTTAATTGAAATATACGTCAAATATTTTTGTGAAGTCAAATAAATATTTCGAATAGTGTTTTCATTCTTACGGGAGTAAATAATTCTTTCGAATTAACCAATGTAACGAAAAATAGAAAATAGTCTCTGAAAATATTTTTACCCAGCACTGACAGTTCTGACAGGTGCGCGCGCGCATTGGGGATGGAATATTGTTCTATAGACAGCCCCCATTGTCTCTTACCCTTGGGTTATCATTATCTCTCTGTCTTCACCTACGTACTGAATTATAGATTGACCAGACGGCGACGCAGACGTCTGCAGAAGAAACTTTAAAGCGGACAGTTTTCCTATTAACAACACCGCGCGGAACGGCAAAAACAATGGACGGTAAAAGAAACGGACACGGAAGCATTAATTAGCGGTTTTTTTTTCGACGTCGGGGAAAATAAATATTGTCGACCACCGGGATGGCCGCGCCTGTTACCTACAACCGAGCTTCGAATAAAGAGATTTTCATTTTTGCTACATCCTCGCGAGCCACCGTAATTATAAGCGAACTTGCGTTCCTTTAGTCGCTACCGTTGGACAGTTTTCTCGTGGGTTTTTGGATTACGTTTTTTCCTGGGTTATTCTGTGGTTTTTTCTGTTGCTCGCTTTTCCCTTGCTGTGATTATTGAATGTGTAGGGTATTATTAGTTACACGATTTGAAATTGGTTTTAGAGTGCTGTAATAGCTGTGATTGGATTAAGGATTTTATGGAATATTGCAATGGGCAGAAAATATCCGATCAAACAAACCTGACAAACAAATCTGTCGCTATTACGTCGTGGACCTGTATACAAAATGAAAATTGTCTGTATCAGCAAGTACAATATTTTTAATATTTTTTTCGGCTAAACTTTACTTCAGGAAACCAGACATTTTTAACTTTTTTGCATGTAATCCTGTAGATTTTGGAGAGAAAATGTCGAAAATCCAAGTTTTAGTCGTAGGAAGTCAGTAGTTCAAAAGTTATGCGTGTGTAAAGATGTGCGATTTTCAATGTTTTTGACAAGTAAGTGCCCTGCCATATTGGTACGTACTCAGGTATCGCCCAATGAGCAGAGCGGCGAGGAGATTGGCTCGTTAGACGACGCGCGACGCTGAGTACATACCAACATGGCGGCGCCCTAACCTGTCAAAAACGCTCAAATTCAAACACGCATAACTTTCGAACCAGTGAGTTCCTAACATTAAAACTTGGATTTTCGGCAACTTCTCGCCAAAATCTACAGGACTACATAAGAAAAAGGTAAAAATTTCTGGTTTCCTGAGGTAAAGTTTAATCTTTTTTCCTGCATGATGTTAAAAGATGTTGTTTACTTCTTTCGATTTATTTTTGCATAGAACCACCTCTCTGCCCGGTTGTCCTACAATTTCCGCTCCACCCTGTACAGTAAACCAATCCTTCCAGGTTCATGAAGAAGCTTAAGTCTTTCGACCCAGTTTTCGACAAGTTGCACCATTTTCAGGATGCACCGGGACTTTTCCTGGTAACTATATTTAACAAGTACTCGCTGAAGAACACAGACAATACCGTGTCGGCTCGTAACGTCGCGCCGAACGTCGCAGTAACCGGTCCCACGGTATAATAACTTACGACTGTCGTTATCGCCCCGCTCTCGGCTGATTAACTTTACGCCCCATCCTTCCCTTGGTCATCCCCTGTCCGCGTTCTCGATTTCCGGCCGAGCGTTTTATGTTGCTCTGAAATAAAACTGCTCCCGGTCGTCTCTCAATCAGATGCCATTCATGGGATCGTAAAGTAAACGGGCAACGCGCTATAGCGCCCGCGAGAGACTTTGTGTATCCGTGGCCCAATGAGCCGAGATTTATTCGCGACTTGATCTCTCGCGATGTTAAAACTACTCATCTAACTCTCTTCCTCACTCTCTGTCTCTCTCTCTCTCCCTTTCTCTCTCGCTCAGCTCTCGTCAAATTACGCGACCTACCTCGAAACGGATTTACATTCGCATCCACGGCGAAAGCTCGGCAAATTTGCTCTCTCGACTGACGTGGACACACCGACGAGCCCCGTCGAGTTTTCACCGGTTGATTCTCCTCCTATTCGCTCATGCCCGGATGGTTTTTCTTATGGAAAACAGGCCCGCTGACGTTCCGCCAGCGGAATGTGACTTCTGCTCTCTTAGGATCATCTTCTTATCGCAGAGCTCTATTAGAAGCGCTTGTCGGGATGATGGAAACATGCGTAAGTCGCGTGGCGCGTTTGTGAGACCGGTTGCCGTGAAATTGTGTGTGCTTTATGTATTCTCTGAGGACTCTACGAAACAAACATGAAAAATAATGATTTTCCACGGAGCTACATCAATTGCAAGAAACAGGATTCAAGTGGATATTTCGCCTTTCTCTTAATGGTTTTAACGGGTTGAATGTAATATTTCAATACCGGCGAATTCTTCGAATCTTTCCGCTGTTGAATTGAATTTATAATATTTTTATAAGATAATTAAGGGAGGTTTCAAACCGTATCCGAAGTGAGAGAACGATGGGAAATTGTACTAACCTGTAATTGTATTGCAATGTATGAAAAAGTGTTCCGCAGAATTAATTTCAGAGCTTATATCGCATAAAGAGCCGAAAGTTAAATACCCTCCACAGTATGAGTGCTAATTAATTCCGCCAGACGTATGGAAAATTAAATACGCAATGATGGATACTTTCCACGGGATTTTCAGTACTTCCAGGATATCAAAAATAACCATTTATTAATTGATTTCCCTGCTCGCATAATTATTTGAATTTGTAAAGATTTCAAGAAGAAGGATCTTTAACGTTTCATTCTTTTCCACAATAAAAATCGATCTTCGAAAAAATGGGGTTCAGGGTAATGGAAGTAGTGGCTTCACGCTTTAAAATGAGCCAAGGCAGACTTCCCTACGATTCTGTTTTACGAAGTCACAGCGGTTCAAAGAAATTCTCAATCGAGCTAAATCTTGCAGATCAAGCTAACTTTTCGATTTCATTTTATTCTGCTTTATGAATTTTGGGGACATATTTGCCAAAGCTGTACCGGTTTTCTGATAGTTAGGGCAACGAGTATACTTCGTCTCGGAACCAGGAAACAGGAGCCAGTCGACAGGGGAAGTAAGATAGTCGGACTAGTGCTCCCCGACGTCTGACTCAACACCGACAGCTACCACTGCGGAGGCCGTACGCAGGCAACGGCGGTAAATCGTGGCATTTACGACTGGGTTCGGGCGCGAGACACGCGGAAGAATATCCGCAACCGCGTGCTAGATCGATACCACGGGACGACGGTGTTCCTATTCAGCCTTTTATGGGCATCGCCGTACTAAAGGCACTAAAAGGCGCCGCGCACTGTGAAATGAGCCGTGCTGACTTCGCCGCGATTCGATTGATCCCGTGACGCTGTTCCGTTCCGCCGCTGTATCGATACCGATGATAATCCGTGCCTCGCATACGCAATCCAAACTATCCAGGCAGACCACAGCAGCAAAAACATCGTCGTCGAGCTGGCTCGCCGATAACACTCTTTATCTCGTGTTATTGTTCCTGGTTCACGCTATCCGCGAGAACGATCACTGTGTTTCTAGCTATTCACTAGCCAATATGTAAGATTACCTTATTGATTGGGTACCATTATTTTTTTAATTTATTAACGAAACCAAAAAATTGTCACTAGGACAATTAGCATCAATCAAGAATTTTTGTTTCATCGAATGTCACCCCAGCAATTTTAACATGTTCAATGATCCCATAAGGAAGCCGAAGGCATCGAGGGGTTGAAACAAATTAGAATACATTTTACAAACAAGAACAAAATAGTCACAATTATTTTATGCAGTAGAATATATATATGAATATTCATCTAAATGGATATACATCAGATATATTTATTTAATTCGAATGTAATCCTAGCAATTTTATCTACTAAATGACTACAAAGATAGGAATAGCATCAAGGGGTTGAAACAAATTAGAATAAATTTCGCAAACATGAATCAAATGTTCCCAATTATTTTATGCAGTAGAATGTCCAAGCACATTTATCTGTTTATGATAACAGGCTCCGGAACTCCGTTCAATACCTCGTACCAAGCTTCCAATACAACTAACCCCATCCCATGACACCAACGCCAGCCAGCAACACCCTGTTACGTCTTCCAAGAGGCTCGATCGGCAATTTCAACCCCAACGTGAGATCTCCCTGCCTTGCCGACGGCTCTCAGTAAAACTACCCCCTGTACTATCGACGTTCTCCCGGCAATGCGAATTTCCATCCCCTATACTGTTTTACCCTCGGCAGTCGCGCGCCCTCTAAAAGACAGAGTTCCAACAAAATTTCCCAAGGTAACGTAACAACCCTGAAAGATTCAGTCGTTCGATCAATCTAAAAACTACCCCTTAAAGCCTTCTCTCTCTCTCTCTCTCTTTCTCTCTGTCTCCCTCTCTTCGGGAGGGGATTCGATAATTTCGATCCCTACGAAACGCAACTCGGAGGAATTTTTATGCGCCGTTTTATCCGAGATAGTCGATGAAGTTTTTTTTCCCCGTGAAATTACCGGTCGAAAAATCTAGGTCAGCCGAGCGAAACGCTTCGTTTTATTGCGTAGTATAAAGAATTCAGAACGTTCCCCTTCCCCGTTCGTTTTTTTTTCCCCCGACGAGATTCGCGAGTGCATAACGTTGAAGATAGATCGTCGAGATTGTTTCCGGGCGGCGAGCATGAAAAATATAAACGGCGCATGATACACGGCCGGGTCGAAAATAAATTACCCACCCCCACGCGCGACGTGTCCCGTAATCACACGTACCGGACCAAGTACCGTTTTGAACTTTCCAGGTCAAGAAAACTCGATGCCGGGGCAGAGTGGCCAATTCAACTGCTGATGAGCTGCTACGTGAGATGGACCTCTAATACCACGAATTCCCGACAACCTACCGGGCGAAAAGACCCTCCCTTCATCGGGGATCTACCACCGAGCCTTTGATTGTTGTCGATGGAATTCAGATTCGAACATTTTCCGCGAGAATTTACCGACGACTTTGCTCACCGTGTCCGTGATGTCCAGCAACGATATTCGCGATTTTTCGGTTGTTATTCCATAGACGACAAGAGAAAAAGACGAAAATGAAAGTAATTGTGGAGGGATGGAAAATGGGAAACTGCAGAATGGCCCCGAAGTTACTGGGCCGTTTACAACTCGAATTTGTTTGTAAAAAAATAAATGTGAATTTTAAAAAAGGAGAGGGATTTATTTATTAAATTATTTATGTAAGTTTCTTGAATCTTTTGATTTTTAGGCCACAGGTGTGTTGGAATAGTGTATTCGTAGCTGTATGTCAATATTAGACTGCGGATTTTTAGGTAAAATAAAAATTGTCAAGGTGCAAGAGCTGGACGTTTATTTCTTTTTCCAATAATTTCGTAGGGGTATTAATACAGAAGTATTTTGAAGTTCGTGTACCTATTATTGTTATCATTCGTTTACCTAATATTTTGGAGTGTGGAAGGAAAAAGTGTGGAGCAAAAATCATGCAACACCCCGACGCACGTGCACACAACATTCGCTTTGTGACACTTTCGCGTGAAGTAAACAACGAATGCGGAGAATTGGAGGTCGCGTTCCGGTCGCCCGAGGAAATAAATGATGCAACAGTTCGCGAACGCCTAGAGTACGGAAACTAATCCGGGCGATACGCTGCCAAAATGCGCGTGCGGTATTTTCGTGATAAATAACGTCACATTTGTAAGGTCGTACCTCGTGAGCGGAATGCTACGCGGCCACCACAAAAGAGATAATAACTCTTTAATGCTCACTCTTACCCGCGTGCCACATAAATCTGCCCGGCATTCCTCTGAATATGCAAATCGTTCCCATTATCGCAACGTGCTGCTCAAAAACCTTCGGCTACGCCGCGCCGGCCATATCTAGCGAGCCCTGTAGAATTTTTCTATCGTTAATCGAACATTTCGAGAACCATTTAAACCCTCATTTTCGAACTACCCCCTGTTTTATGGGAGGGCTGCTGGGAACGAATTTCTGGAAAACATTTCACCCGAATGGTAATACTCTTTTTCCGTGGGTGCATGTTCTACCTTCGAATTTGTCTTAAACGTCTCTCTGGTAGAACCAACTTGGAGGAAAGTGTTACTTCTTTAGCCTTGCTGTTAACCACTGGCACATTTACACTAGACCATTTGAAAATGGAGTAATGGTTATATTTTTTCAAATTTCTCATTTACTCTCTTCTACTAGACTTCTAATATTCTAATACGTCGTATTGTGACTGTCATACGTGCACACATGTACTATGCACATGTACTAGTCATGTACATAGTCAGAAGGTTTTTTGAAAATAAAGTGATTTCTCTATATATGTTCCCAAGGCATGGATGATAAATGTCGCGGAATTCTCCCCACCACCGCGGGATATACCCGTGAGAGACCTCGAAGCTCGAGAGGCCTCGGACGCCGAGGAGTGTAAACATAACACGGCTCGGGTATGTCTATGTATGTGTTGATGACATATATCGAGAATTCACTGTATAAAGGAGTAGAACGACTTATAACAGGTTCCAAAAGCTTGGAGGGGAGGAGGTTTCCAAACTTGGGGGTTTCTAGAACTCACCACAACACATTCCGACCTACAATAACATGCCATAATCAGATCTCTGTAGATCCAGCGTCTCGCAGTGGCGATAACGGTGCAACACTCGATAAATCCCATCTAAATCTCGGCCCTAAGTGAAACAGTGTACCGATTACATCAGCCTGCGTCGTTCTCCGTGGCCCTCGGGCCTCGGGAATATTTTTCCGGGCAAGATTGAAAGCCGGCCTGTGCCCGAGGGAGCAACATTTCCGAAAAATCGTGGCGGGGGTAACAGGGTTCAATCACTTTCGCCCGTTTATCACTCCTTATTATCGTCGCTATGGCATCGGGCGTCCTCCGTCGAACATATTTTTCCTCGGTATTTCTAGATCCCTTTGAAAGCCTTTAACGATCCCATCACCCAAGAGCTCTGGCGCACGGAGAGCGCGAGAGAGCGAAAAAGACGAGTAAAAGAGAGCTAGGAAAAGAGAGAGAGAGAGAGGGAGAGAGAGAGAAAGAGAGAGAGAAGGATCCAGGGCCAACGGGCGAGAAGACGTTCGTAAACAGCCGTGTCTGCTGGTCTCGGCTCTCGTAGATCACGTTCGGTGTCTCAGATTGTTTTTGCTTTCGGCATCATCCAATAGAAAAACGGCGCAGGCTCTCTGGTTCGCGCCATATTGAAATCTACATAGATATCCAGGTGTATACAGCAAGAGGGGCGGGGGCGGGAGTGAGGGGTTACGTACACTCGGCTGCACGCGTACCTACACCCTACACGCCGAAAGGGACGGGGGCGGGTCGAGAAAGGTCTTAGGGGTCTCTATTGGATTACAGAACAAGCGGCTAGCACTCAAGCCTCCGTAACCCCCGCCTCGCTCCGGGCAAAGTAGTTTAGCTTTCGAGTATAGCCTTACCTATCTAGCCTTAGCTTGCCTGTCCATCCGTTACGTTATGTATCCAGGATCCACCCTAACCTCCCTGACCCCTCGTAGCAACCCCCTCGAACCCCACCCCCAGGAGCGGGCGCAGACGTTTTCCTCCGTTTTCTTCGACGTGAACGTCGACCCCCGACGTCACGGACCCACGCAGCTAAGGAAAATAAAGGAGCGGTTACCTACGGGCCAATCTGCACCCACGCAATTTATGCGCGTGTGTTAGGGGTAGATCGTCACCCCCTTGCTGCCCCCTTCGCTTTCTACTTTCTTCATTCAGCCGTTTCCAGCTTTACTCGACGCTTATTTAATAAGAATAAGTTTCGTGGGGTGGTTGCTTTGAATACCGGTGGTGAGCCAATTGTTAGCATTTTTTGCACAAAATGTGTTTAGATTAAAGCTGAAACTTTCTGCACCCACATCATTTATGTACGTGTGCTAGGGGTGGTTCATCCTCCTCCTTCTACCCTCTTTGCCTGTATTTTCTCCATTGTGCCATTTCGAACATTACTCGAAGCCTATTTATTCAAGGTAAATATACTGAACCTTGGAACGGTTGCTTTAAATACAGGGGACTATTAAATTGTTAGAGCTACTTGCACAAAGTGTGTTTGATTGTTTGAGAATATATATATGTACCTTTTGTTGTAGTCTGTGTACAGAGTTGCGATTTACTGTTTTTGAACATGCTGTAGATTTTGGCAAGAAAATGCCGAAAATCCAAATTTCAATCCTAGGCGATCACAGCTTTACACAGGCATAATTTTTGAACCAGTGATCTCCTAGGATTGAAACTTGGATTTTCGGCACTTTCTCGCCAAAATCTACAGGATTACATAAAACAAAGTTAAAAATATCTGGTTTCCTGAAATGAAGTTTAACCTAGATTTTCTTACTAATAATATTCAGTGTTTTCTCTTTTCTTTTATGTTTACATGGGTTGCTTTGAATTTATCCCCCTCGATACTCTACCCAAGGCGAATCGATCCCACGTAGTCGAGGATATTCAAGAGGAGTGTAAGGAATGCGGTGTCAGTATATCGGTTAACTGTTTTGGATAAGTATTCGTAGTATGTTGAGTATGGGGCCGAACCGGTGCTGCGATCAGGGGCGGGTTTAGGCGAACGCACGTCGGGAGTTCGCGGCAGTTTGACGTTCATTCGGGAACGCTGGTAGAATTTGATCGGACGATTTCTAGGGTACTTCGGTGTGTACTTTGTTTTTGAGTTAGGCTGAGGTTTTATGGCGCTTTGCTTCGGGAACTTTAGCCTGTAATGGTCCGTAGATATTTAAGGTGGAATGGTAACGTCGAAAGTTTACGATTACATTGCCCGTTTAGCACATCCAGCACGTTCGCGATTTTTAAAAATTCTCAAAACCAACTATTCAATGCGAATCGATAAAATGGATATCTTTTTTTGGAATTGCATGAACTAAAGAGTGTTTTCTTCGAGTATAGTTTCACTGAATGACTTTATTTGAATCTGTTTCTACCTACAATTATTTTTTTTTTTTTGTAATAGACTTCTGCGGTAGTTATTTTTAACGAATTGATTTCCACACCAGCACCCGTACAAGTCTCAAAAAATACTGAACAATTTTAGTTAAACAGAAACTAGAAAATGGAAGTTTGTCGTAGTTATTAATCTACCAATAGGCTTCTGACAAATTCCATCGAGTATTTGAAAAAAAAAATGGTTGACAAATGGTTGAGTAAAAGAAAATTCAAAAATAGAAAATTGTACGATAAGACGTCGAATCGAATTTTCGTAAGGCCAAATATCCAAGGACTCGTCCGCCCCTCGAATGCTTCATAAATTTCAGAAGACAACCAACGACGTGGGGTTCTTAATCCTCTCTCCCCGAAACTATAGTACCGCGTTCTCCGATATCAAAGCACCCTCGAATCAACCCCTAATGGAGTTAAGCTCTCTATTTGTCAGGAGAAATTTCGTAGAATCTTCCACGCGGAGACTGACATCGTCTCGTAACACGAGCAACGGGGCGTGGGAAAAACCAACCGAAAAGTGTCGTAATTCGTCATCCGTAGATCGGTTAAGTTTAACACGATGTTATTAAAGTAGTAAATTACATTCCAGCCTGGGATATGGATTAGACGTCGTCCGCCTGGTGCTGCTGGAACTCCACAAGTCGAAGTAACAGTTCATAGCGTCACGGAACCAAAATTGGAATTCTGTCCTACGTGGAGCGGATTTTGAAGCAGCTTCTAATTTTCGGTATTGTCAGCTCGGATGTTCAACGTTTCGCCGAGAACTCATGATCCCGACACAGATGATATCGCCCTGTGCGCGATCTACAAAAACTCGCTGTGTTTCCTCTTGATCTGTTTGTACTCTTCTGTCTTTCATAATTCACCTTTAACCTTCTATTTGTCTTGGTCTGTCTTTATTGTACTGTATTTGTTGATTTCAGATACAACAGCCTAATAGACTCTAAACCTAAACTCCTGCCCTGTGACCCTGTACCTGGTAACCCTAAGCTCGGATTCAAGTACGTCGCGGGGGTGACAGGGCACACAACGGAGCCAGCGTCGCGACGTCTAATCCATATTCGAGCGGGGGATGAAATTTACTACTTTAATAACACGGGGTTCCGGGTCTTGTGCGCGGCCACATCCGCGTGCGCTTATGCATATAGCTGTGTGGGGGGGGGTGAAACGCCGGTGCAACGGTGATGCAACGGGGTGTGAGGGAGGGGGGGGGGGGGGGTGTATGACGCGCTGCCACGTCCCACAACTTGCAGCGGGAGCCAGTGTCCGACAGCCGGGGAACGATTTCGAGTATTTGGGTCAAGTTGCGCCCGTTGTTTGTTGCTGGCGACGACAAGCGCCTCCAGAACGTAAATCCGGCCGACGCGCTGTCGGGAAAGTAGCGGCCGCTAATTTAACGGTGTAATATGACGCCAGAAGTTGCCCGGTTGCCCTGTTCATGATATTTCTGCGGAAACGGCCGCCGTTTCGTTTCATTTCGGGAACACTCCGAACGACAACGGAATTTCGACTTGTTCCAGACGGGTCTCTCCTGGCGTGGATCTCTCCTCTCCCCCCCCCCCCCCCCCCCCCCCGCGGAGAAAACCCGCGCGAGCTTTTAATGGGAACTGTCGGTCGTCGTCGGCCTGTTTTTAGCTAATTTTGTCCGTCGAAGGACCGGGGCGCTTGTCAAAATGTTTCCGCAGCAATTTGTTACATCGCGTGCAACTCCATTTCCTAGGTAAAATAGTGTTTTATTTAAACCGTGAGACCACGATTATTCGAAATAGTACTGCCAATACTCCTCCCATAACTTTTATTTGCAAATTCAAGTGCTTCTGAACCAGATAAAAATTGTTTGTCTGTACAGGGTCGTACAGGGCATAACATAAAATTTTATTAACCTTTCTAGAATAATATTCAAAATAATTAACCCGAGGAAGTTCAAGGGTGGGATGTATTAATATGGGATTCAATAAGGGAAGATTCTGTTTTCGCAATTGCGCCATTGTGCATCGCGCAACCGTGCAGCCTTGCACATTGCGAGAAGTTCTGGTTGCGCCGCGAATTGTTGCGACATTCTGCCGGGACTGGGAAAAATCTACGCTCGTTATCAAAAGCGCGTCGAGTTTACAGCAACATTATTAGGGGAGTAAAGTTCGTCTCGGTTAGGATGTGGGTTGGGTCTCCTTAAGACTTCCCCGGGTCGTGTGCTTCCCCGCTTGGAGCACTTAGAATCAAAGTAGCGTCTATATGCGTCGGAAGGTAAACAGGTCACTCTCGGGCGAGATTGCAGTCGCGCCAGATGTAACGTCTTTAAAATAGTGCTCGAGCAAAAATCTGTAATTCCACATCGGACTGTAAACTCGCAGACGGAACCACTTAGACCGACCAATGCTTCTACGTCTAAAAATCATTCCTTGCACGTACCTCAGAATGAAAATTCGCCATCACCCAGTAGGATGATCCTCCTGTTTTTTAAAAATTCCAAAAATATCCCAAAACCTAGTACAATTTTTTAGAATTGTATTTTACACATTTATATATTAGTTCCCAAAGGAATTATTTTTCTCTCGGTGAGTTTTGTTCACGATTCAAATTTTAACGATTATTGAAAAATTCAAGTCTGTATCAATGCATTACACATTTTTAGAAAGTATTTAATAATCGCATGTATGCAGGTAAAGCGTTAGAATCCACGAATGATATTCGCGTGAAACCATAAGTTAAGGGCACCGATTTACGAAATAGTTGAAGCAGTAGTCGAGTTTCAGCCATCACGGAATTGCTAATTCGAGGACATTAAATATTAAAGTATTCTGCTTCTTCCACCACAGTTTCCCAAGATACCGCGTTGGTCACTATACCCCGAAGTTCTGATTAGATCAACGCCGTCTAACTCCGGGAAGATCTGCGAATTGGCGACGAGATTTGCGTTAACTGTAACACGACGTTATTAAAGCAGTAAATTCTATCCCCTAAAGGATACGTATTAGATCCGCTTTCCTCCTGATTAGTTCAAACATCTAAAATCAAACTGACGTTTCACCGTGCTGGATCTCTGCTGGATCTTACGAGGCAAAATTGCTTGATTTTTTGAAAGTGCAATCTACGATGTCTCTAAATATAAAAATGGACGAAGTGGGTCACAGAAAAGACGTACACTTGGTAATTGAATCACAATAATAAAGAGCGACGAATTAATTACATTAAATTTAATTTTGCAATTTTTACTCACTGCGGTACACACACATTGCCAGAAACAATTGGGAATATTTAATCCTCCCTACTATTTATAAATATATAGAAAAAACCGATCAAGATAAACCACTTAAACAACTTCCCCACGGGGTAAACAAACAACCAGAAACATTCGCGTGTCCCCATTAGCACGCGGCGCCCGCCGTATATCAAAATTATTCCTTGCGCTAGCAACTACAATTTATCAAGAATAATATTATTATTAAACAGGCAATTTTGGTGGGTTTCGCGAAGCAATCGCCGCAAATACAAAACGCAGAGACCCATAAATAAGTTTAATTACATTACTATCGACAAACGGCGGCCATTACGAAGAGAAGTTTAGCTCCACGTGCACGAGGGGGTGTCTGTGCACTGGGCGGCCGGTACGAATAAAATCAATTGTAAATCATATCCCCGGCCCGGAACCCATAAATCTGGTTCCGGGCATATCGTAACTTTATTCCGCGTTTTATTCCGTCAACATGGTTTCGTCGCATCCGGCCCGCGTCCCATTTCCTACGAACTTTGTCCGCGAGCAAATTCTACGCCAATTTCGATTTCCGCTTATTTCCACGTAACGACTACGGCCCTGCCCTCCGCCGGAAAGTTCCGACGTGAAATTGTCTCTAACCGCGATCGAAGTTCGCGCGGCGGACCTATCGCCCCGCGAGGATCCAGATTTTCACGAATTTTCGGTGCACGAGAACTACCCTCCCGCCGTTTATTACACAACCCATCCATCGATCGTCCCTTGTAATTTATTACCGGATTGCGAAACTTTCCGCGGGATCAGAATTTTCGGAAACAATCGACCAAAAAAAGAAAGCTCGATCGAAATCCATTTCCTCTCGTTACTGTTTTTCACCAATTTTCAGGATTTCTTTTCAGGAAAACTATCGGCCATTCTGCATTAGGATTTTGCAAACATATTTATGGGTATTTGAAGGTCATGTGTGATTTTTTTAGAGTCAAAATATTGAAAACTACAAGAGCTGTATATTTTTTTATAGGGTACGCTTTGAAATTTATAATATTGTCAATTTGTTAGTGCAAGAGATTTTGGAACGCAAGGGGACGATCAGTGGATTAAAGACCGCAACGGCGAACTACATGGGAACAATACTGGGTCAGTAGTTTAATAGACGTGTAATATTGACAACGCTATCTTCGCTGCCATTGCAAGTTTTATGACAGCGGCGCAAGACCACGGCAATGCAGCGTTTACGCGAGTGTTGGTGCAAAACATTTCCACAACAACGAGATTCGATTTTTCGTTGGCTGTAATACGAGGGGTGTTGCCATTCGCAGCAATCATTGCTTTGTGATTGCGACCCCGATAGACAGTAATTCTGACTTTAAAAATAGAGACGAATCACGCTCGTCACTGCGCAACGACCGGTGAGAAACGAATGTCTCCCGGATGTCCTGCTTCTGTCCCTTTAGAGGAAAATAATCAAATATGAAATAGTATCCTGAATATAACACAGTATTGTTTCTAGGAATTCAAGAAATAAGACCCATTGCCCCATAAATTGCATAGCAGTCATATTGACTGCCTACTAAATTTTCAGATATATTTTGAAAAATTAAGATTTACAGAATTTTAGTTGCCTACCTGAAAAAAGGTTGCAAAATATCGACTGTGGAGGTTTCCAAAATTCAAAGGGAATTTTACTGGTTTGCAGTGTTTGATATTTAGAAGCTATTATTTTATTTAATTTCTGTATAAATGTGATTCTATAAGAATAATGACAATCTATATACAATTTTACTTTTTTCCCATGATAATATTAAATATGTGACAATACTCCAAACTTGGGACCCCGTGCCACATTTAACACCATTTATGCCTTTTTCTGACAACAATAAATTCTTAAATAGAACACTTATTTCACTGAAATAAATTTTAAATTTAAGCTGAAATATTTAATTCATCGTGATCGATTCGCCAGTGTGCTGCACCAAGAACAAAATTACTGTTTTCCTGCACTAGTTCCAGGACAAGCACCAGCGTCTGAAACTATCCGAAACAATCGCGCAAACTATTTTCACCGGTCGTTCCCTGGGACTTCCTAAGGTCATTGTTGAACGGTCCCGATAGATCGCTGGGGGAAGGGCGCAGAGGATCAGATTGAAGAAACAGAAGGACATCAGGAGTTGGGGAACGGTTAACGAGGAACTGGCGGCCGGCCAGTTAATTAAAACCAACATGCTCCTTAACTGGATTTTCCAAAGTATCATTTTAATCCACTGACCGTACACACAGACTCGTAATTGCGCGACTATAATTGCTTTCGCGCGCGACTGCTCGCAGTTGTTCACCGACAGAATGAAAAATCAATCCTTGGGAGTCCCGTGGCCCGGCAAAAGCGAATCGGTTCGCACGATTCTCCGAACAATGTTGTTACATTTCTCCAGTCGAAAGCGCGGAAGAAGATTTCTCTTGCTTATGGCATGAGCTGATATTCTCGCCGTTTTTTTTTTTCGGCATCGCGGCTAATGGTTCGGTGGCAAAGGTTTCGCGAGACGCTTGAAGCCGCTCACCACCGAATTTCCAACGGTGTCGAGAACAACCTTCTCTGCCTCTTTCGTTTTCAGCGGTTATCACGTGATACTTGACCCAATGTGCCCGCACGGACGACGGCCTAAAGGTACGTCGCGAGGGAAACAAAAGGGACGAGGCGACGACAGAAGAAACGTGACCTCGTCATTCGAATTTCTATCGTCGTCGGAGCGAACGTGCGTGTCGGGAAATGAATGCAATCCTCTCGAGATCTCCTCTGTAATTATCATTTTATCTATCCGCGGCGATAAAATAATCGCTTGAGAATTTATATTTTAATTATTCATGTTTACCGTCGCAGGAAATTCTGTGCCGGACGAGTACAGTTTTCCTGGGTACACTTTATTGTGTCAATTACTTTGTCCTGAGATCTACAAGCGATTGCTGTGCAGTCATTGTTGTGCCGTAGATTGTAGAGTTCAAAGATTAACGTAGAATCTGGAGCAAACGTGCCAAGTGATTTCTGGGGTTTTGGGTCGCAGTAATTGTGATTTATTGTGCCGTAGAACTTGTCGTATCTGGCTCTCATTATTCAGAATGGTTTTGTATGTGTGCAGGGTGTTTATTTCGAAATTTGTATATTTTACTCATTTCTTTACTTGTGAAGAAAATATTTGTGTCAACGAATTGCTCCCTTCGTATCACGAACTTTTCTGAAAATATTTCTTTATGAGTGCTAAGTATACCCATTGAACAACGAGTTTGTTGCCACAAAAGTGCATGACTCTTTATGCTCACTTCACAAATATACTGGAACCTTTCCAAAGTTTGTCCTCTTGCGATTAGTGACACCATTTGCAACGTCCATTTTATTCAGGAAACCGTGCTCGCCTACAGTGTACTCGCCTGATCCATGGGCTTGAGTATTCAGTTTATCCCTTGAACAGAAATACCTGTAAGCTCGAAATTTCCAATCGAATCTCGCCGAGAAAGCTTTTGAAACAGGACACCATGCGACGCATCCGATATTTGAAGGCAGTTGTCGATTCAACAGCTCGCAATACGATAGTTCTTCAGTTAGTTTCTGTCGATCGTCGAATTCCAGCGCTGCGTATGGCCATCGATAGCGCTTCCGCGAACGAACTTACACCTGTGTCTGATTGCCCACGTCTGTGCTAGAGTACTTGTTTGTGTTCGAATAAGCAGTAAAAATTAACTTGAAGAAGTATGTACAAAAACTATTCTTTTCTAACTGAATTAAACTATTAACGAATATGTTACGAAGGGAAATATTACATTTTTTAACTCTTGAAGTATATTAAACCTTTTTTCCAAAGATGCGCATTATACTTTCGACAATTGTACATGATTGTTGTTAATACGTCACGTTAATTGTCAATTTATTTATCCAGTAATACCGCTAGATTTTAAAGATTGTCAGTATTAATGTGCATTATTATTCGCTGGTTTCCGTCAAGCCTAACTCCATTTTCACTTCCGAGCAGTTCCTACCAAGCAGTGCAGCGAATTCTCGATATATGTCACCAACACAGGTCTTGCCAGCGACGCGTATCGTCCAGGAGACATACCTGATCCGTGTTATGTTTACCGAGGTCTTTCGAGCTTCGCGGCCACTCACGGGATATACTCCGCGGTAGTGGGGATAATTCCGCGACGTTTATCCTCTAAGCCTTGGCGACATATACAGAGAAATCACTGTATATTCATATTTTCATATTTAAAAATTCGTAAAAATAGGTAAAAGCACTTAAATATTATCATTAAACACAAAATTTTAGTGTGTTTCGCGCATTAACGCCGCAAATGACGCAGAGACCCATAATTGAGTTTAATGAAAATGTTGCGAGTAAATAGAATAAGTAAAACTTTGTCGATTAATATATCGTCAATAATTAGATACAAAGGCGCGCGAATGATGCGGCAGTGAACGCGTTACCGAATCCCATCCAAGGATCCCGTAGACCGAAACCGCAAAAGCGACGCCAATGACGCACAATCGAAACTCTCCAGCAGTTCTCGAAAGATCCTCACCCGAGAACCATCACGATACAATCATGAAGAGCGGACACAGTGCAGTTTCCCGCCGCGAATGCAGTCTAGCGAGGTCGGGGGTGGTTAAAGGTAAGGAAGAGTAGAACGAGATGAAGGAGGAAGAGAGACATATATAGAGGGGGGGGGGGGGAGTAAGGAGGGCAGGTTCGGTCGTCACTCGTAATTGGAAACTGCCGCATAATTATCCGAGCAGCGAGCAACCAGCCGGCTGGATGTTTCTTGTCCAGCTATACACATGTCGTCGTACGGAATCTCGCGATGCGGCGCGGCGGTGCGGTGGCGGCGGCGGCAGCCGGCAAAACACCGTCATTAACGTGCCTCGCTCGTCAGCCTGTGAACGATGCTTCAAGTGTCTTCGTCCCACCTCCTCTGTGCAACGCTCACCCCTCTCCGCCCCTCGGTCCCCCCTACCCCCTCCCCGCTCGTGTTCCACCCGCTCGCCATGCGAAACTCGCGGAGCCGCGGCAATTCGAAGAGCAAAGCGCCTTTGCGGTCCGGACACGGCATAATCGTTGCCACCGAAATCCGATTGCGGTTCTTCCGGCGGATTAAACGGCGCCGGTCGGTTCGCTCGATCGGCCGGATACCGCGACTCTATACCCCTAATCGGCTGCATTCTTAACACGGCCGACACGCAATCCCGGATAATGAAAATATTCGGGGGAGCTGCAGTTTGCACCGCGTCGGGAAGCCGTGTGCACCGGCCACCCCCTCACGGTTTATGTTGCTGTTGTAGTTGCAGTTTGCTGGCGATGGTGCAACCGATCCGATCGACGCAGCGAACGCCGTTAGCTCGCCAGCTCGAAAGTAATCCCCGCTGACCTGGATATCGCGCCGCTGCACGGGCCAGCATGGATGCACCCGATGCACCGTGCACGCTGCTGCTGGTGCTGCTGTTGCTGCGTCGCTGGTCTTTGCACCGATGATTTTCGGCGCGAGAGTAATCGAGGGTACCGATGCGTTTATATACGGGGTGGACCGTGTGACTTTGCCACCTTGATTGATTTGTTTCACAGGATGAATATCCTGGAAAGCGTAAGAGTTTTCTGCAGGACACATTCTTCAAGGTTTCAAGGTCGTTGTTATTTTAAATGATACGACACATATTTTTGAGTGTCAAGTGACAGCCAAGATCAAGACGTGAACAACGATCGAATACCTTCGTTTGACCTTGAGCGCCAGAAATGAATATTCTATTCGTTTTAGTGATACTCACAGAGATTGTAACGATAAAAGATGACTATGAAAGGACAAATATTGTGGACAGTGAAAGATTTTTTTCCAAGGTCAAACTTTGTAGGATGTCCAATATCATGACAAAAACAAGTAAGAATGCTAAGTGTTCCACCTAATTTGAGCACTCTAATTAAATCTCATTTATTTTATTTGTAGTAGAAAGTGGGGTGTCAGAGGGAGACATAATTAAGTTTGAGGGAGCCAATGCTGTTAAAATTATTATTTAAAATTATATTAACCTTGGTGTTAAAGTAGTAGGTTGAAGAATATGCAAAAAATAGATGTGTGAACATTTTGGATAGATGCGTGAATACACTGGGTTGACTGCTACGTTGATTTTAAGATCTCAGAAACTGCGGCCTTGAAAAAAATGTTTCTGATGATTTCGAAATCTCAGAAACTGTGACCTTGACAAAAGTGTGTCCGACGACTTTGGAATCTCATAATCTGTGAACTAGAAGAAAAGTCGTGGGTTCATCATAATACTGACGATAATAAATGATATATTTAGGTGAACCACCCTGTTGTATAAAATGCGAGGGGAGACGCCGAGGAACGCCGATGCAAGCACCGACGGTTGAATGGATTCCGAATTGTTTTGACGGAGCCTTTCCGTTTTTCTATGGCCGACGTGCTGCTATCGGATTGTACGATTGTTGGACGTTTGAACAATGCTCTTTCTAACGATTCTGTCGCCCCCGACCTAAAGCAATTTCTTTCGGTGATTGACCCCGTGGTCTTCGATGCGAGAGAAAGCACTACTGACGGAGGAGAGTATGTTAACATCGTTCGTTGCTTCTTGTCGATCATTGTTGGTCGATCTTTCGATGTCACAATTTTCATTCACTTATTGTCGTAATACTGATTTTGTGTTGATGGTAACTGGTCAGTCCGATGGGACTCATGAGTTTTTTATTTCAATATTAATGAAATTGGAAATTGTACTATAAGCTGCTCAAGTGTAAAGTAAAAGATACTGTATAGCATTTAACAAAATTTAAATGTATCTATCTATACTTCATTTATGTTCATTTTGACAGAACATGTAATGAAGAGTTAAACCAGCTTAACAACCCAGAAATTTTTAACTTTTTTTTTTTGTATAATCCTGTACATGCGGCGGCCTGTCAAAAACGCTTAAAATCGCTCGACTCTAAAAACGAATAACTTTCGAACCAGTGAATTCTTCACATTAAAACTTGGATTTTTGACATTGTCTCGTCAAGACGTACAGAATTACACAATAAAAAGTTAAAAATTTCTGGGTTGCCAAGGTGAAGTTAAGCCAAAATTAAATATGCAAATCAGTACAAGACTTCTATAATACATATAAAGCTAGTAGAACAATTTCAATCAAAAAAATTCCGAAGAGCCTATTCACTGAAAAGAAACTAATTCTCAACTACACAGAAATCGCTAAAACAATCCAATAACCGCTAAAATCGCATCACGCTTTAACGAATTTTTTCTCCTACACAGAAATCGATCGTACAATCTAATAGCCAATAAAACTGCATTATTCTTGAACAAATTTTTTCTTCCCCCATAGTTTTCCGATAGTTCGTGTTGCAGCAGTAGTTGGAGCAGTGTTGCAATAAAAGAGAAAGTAACGGCCTCGCGGGCTAAGCTGCGAGCATGAATATTTTTAAAGTAGAAATTTCTGTGGCCTTCATAGCATATAGGAGAGTCTCGAGATCCGCTTGTAGTTTGACGGAGTGGGTAACGAAATTCCATTTCCCCTCCCTCCCCCTGCCGATCATGGGTGTCTATATCTTTCGTTCGATTATTCGAAATTGCCAGGCCGAAACGGTGTCCGCGTTCGTTCGAGGAAATTGGCGCGAATTAGACTGCTCGATTTTCAAGTTTTCTTACCCGACGCTCTTGAAACACTTCGGAAATATTATTTGACATTTATTTATATACTGGTGGCCGACCTACTTCCGAAACTTCCGACCCGTGGCTTCATCAATAAACTTTTCCTCGAACGTTCTCTCTCTCCAAGCGGGTCGAGGGCCCGAGGAAGTTTTCTTAAACGGGGAACGGGAAGTCCAATCGGCGCGAATTTGACTTCCGGCTTTGGTGATCAAGACTTTTTGTATACGTGGCGACCGGTAATTGCCGCGAAATT
Source organism: Halictus rubicundus (assembly GCF_050948215.1). Classification (NCBI taxonomy): domain Eukaryota; kingdom Metazoa; phylum Arthropoda; class Insecta; order Hymenoptera; family Halictidae; genus Halictus; species Halictus rubicundus. The sequence continues at coordinate 7,390,699 of NC_135155.1, forward strand.
CCCAATTAATCAGCCGGCTCGACATTAATTAACGCTATTCCTACCACGGCCGGACAAATGGACCCTTTCAAACCTCTGCGTACAATTTCGTACATACAACATTATCACTATTTATCTTTACGAGTTTTCTTAAAGTATGTGTACAATGTATTCTACGTTTAATTACATTAACAATAACTTTTTTCAACACGTTCATGCCGACGGTGCTATTTGTGTTTCTCGCCGTGGGGCGGCGCTCGTATTCATGCTTTACTTTTTTTCAATTAATATACGTTAAAGTCTCAACTATGTGGCAATTTTTTCTAGTTACGAAACAAACTACATTTTGATGGAACATTCAAGTGTGTGCCACCGGTTCATTAATGTCAATGAATTTACACGCAGTGTCGGCCGGCGATCACGAAAAATCACGTCGGGATAATTGATATTCGCAGAAATTGATTTCCCACTAACCTAGTATGACATTTAATCAGTATAAAACGATGTGCATTTCATTTTCCATGGAACTACAAAAGCGGAAGAATAGTTGACAATTATCTCCGTACTGCTAAATGTTTATTCAAAGCAACCCAACAACATTAAAATGAGATTAAAATGAGAGAGATATATATATATCGATTATATTCCAAGCAACCCAACAACAATAAAAATTGCCAAAAACCGCTCACCTATTAATCCGGAACGCATCAGGAACTCGGGTAAATGCAGCGCGAGGAGGCAGCACGAAGAGAAAAATCGGGGCCGATTATGGTCGTGTAGGACGGCAGAAGTATTTCACTCGGCAATTTCCGTCTCCATCGAGCCGTTCGGCGAGGGTCAGATTATTCGACAATGAGGCGTCAGAATAAATCACGCGGTAGAAATGTAAGTGGCTGCAATTAGGGGTGAGACTTTTATAAACGAGCGGCAAGTAATTTAATCCGGCTATAACGGATTCGCTTATTCGTTCAATAATTATCTGCTCGGCGAAAGAACCCGGGAGGAATAAAAATTCCTCGGGTTCGCTCGACGGTCGCCGAGGCAAATTGTTTCGATATATAAAACCTTCCTTTGTCGGCCACCCACGGGTGAAAAAAAAAATAAAAGAAACGAGAGAACGAAAACCGTGGCGGTGGCTGTCGACGAGCGTCGTTCGATAATCGTTTCAGCGCGTTGCTTAATTCCGATCCAATATCTCTTCCCGTTCTGTTCGACATTCGCTGGCTCTGAAGGTTACTGTCAATAATATTCAGAAATATCGTAAGATATTATTGGATCCGTCAGACGAGGATTAGAATTCGCGGCGAGCGTGTAATTCAATTGCAATTCGAGATTCGCGCATAATGCAGTTTATGCCCCATCTCTGGCTGAGAAGCTGGAAACTGTGTGCCGTGTGTTTGTGTGGGTGTGTGGGCGGCTCTGAGTACAAATGGATGGGACGGGGACGACCAGTTGCTCGGTCTGCGCAATCCCCGGATCTGAATCCATTCCATTATTAATTGCGGAGCCATCTAAAATCCATCGTTCACGCAACAACCACCATTAACCACCGAACGTTTACGCGCTGAAACTCGCCCCGGCGAATTATTGTCCGCTTCTTTTCGCGTTCAATATCCAGCAGCCATATTTTTCGTCTTTTTGTGGAATTTGTGCCTTTGCGGTGTCTCCATGCAAAATTTTACGAGAGATGAAATTGAAATAAAAGTGTACATTTTCTTCGGATTATTTCAATAAGTCGAAGGTTGTGCAATTGTGTTTTGTGTTTTACGTTATCTGTTTTTAAGTCCGTTGTTTAATAATATTAGGGGGGCCCATAAGTAATCAATTATTTTGAAATCTACAACAAACTTTGTAGTAAATTCAAGTTTTTACTTCTTAATTTATTATATTATCTCCATCATTATCAACGACAGTTTGCCATCTTTCCTGCAAATTTTCAATCCCCCTCTTATAGAAATCCAGGGTTCGTGAAGCAGAATATGACTCAAGGTGTCTCCTTACATCTTCTACAGAAGTGAATGTTTTATTTCTTAAATAATGCTCCAGATATCTGAAAAGATGATAGTCAGAAGGAGTAATATCCGGTGAGTACGAATTTTCTTTGTTGTCACCGTTACATTAAATCCCGCATGAAAATGAAAAAGTATGCAATGACGAATATGATCCTCGGAAGGTACGGACGCCGCCACTTTATTACAAGATTGTAAAAAAAATAATACTTTGTAGAATATTTTGAACACAGGCTGCTTTACCGAAAACCGTAAAAGAATACGTGTTTCCTCTTCAACGATCGGTACAGAAATAAAGGCAAAACAAATTCTTTGCGAATAATTGATTACTTATGGGTACCCCTAAGAATTCCGAGTCGCCCGAGCTTCGAACGAAAAACTGTCCCAAGATTCGACGGCGAACAAGCACGTCGAAGCGGCAGCAATTTTTTTTTTTTTCGGAGAACAGAGCAACCTGTATTATTTATCGTAGACAAGCCGCCGCCTTAAGATGGAACGGGGATCGCGTGATTCGCGATAAAAAGCATCGCCCGGCAAGAAAAACGGGAACAAGGACGAAGAGTTACTCTCGGGTAGACACTGCTCTGTATACGAGCAGTTCTCGCGGGGACCGCAGGTTTTTTTCACGAGTATGCCGAGAGATCGAGGCAAAGGGCGCAGGATTTATGATCCTGTGGCAGGGTCGTCCGTTCCGCGAATGAATCGCTCGGTCGCAACTTTTTCGTAAGGCCCTCGGTGAACAATGCTCCGACTATAGATTCCGTGATCGGAAGAACAATAGAATTAATGGCCGGTGAGAACCGCCGGAGAAAGAGAGAGAATTTTTCCGTCCACTGTCGCGCCACAGCGTCCCCTCACCTTCCCGTCGCCCCTTGCTCACGGGAAATAACGGGTCTGTGCACACAGGCTCAGAAAAGTTACCTAAATTCTGGAAAAGCATTATTTCGTCCGGGACCGATAAGAAAGTATTTTTACACTTTCGCTACTTTTGCGATTCTGTGTTAATTCTTTCTTTGACATTTCTGACAGGCTCGGAGCTTTTCTTGTAGAATTCTATTATTGCTATATTGCGTAAAAGTGCTCCTGGTAAAAGGATTTCTGAGATCATTTAAAGAAAATTAGTACAAATTCAATTCCTAAATTTCGTAGACTCAATACACTGAAGCCAAAATGTTTGTTACAATTGAGGTAATTTTAATTTCACATAAAATCCCACAGTCTAATGCCCCTATCGAATTCCCGCGTGTTTGAGGCTTTAGAAAAAGAGAAAAATACTTTTTGGATTTTTCTAAGCACAGTGCGTCCCAGAAAAATGTCACAGGTCCACGTGACAGCTATCCAAGCGAACGAGAGGAAGATTTCAGAGGAAGATAGAGGGTCGTGAGAGGGTAGGGGTTGAGCTGTGAAAGTTCGCGGTGAATTCCAGGAGGCGAACGTGTCCAAACGTTATCAGAGGATGGTCATCGTCGTGCGTCGTTGGAATACTGACGCACAGAACAGCAAAAGCTTCCCTCTCCGACCTGTTTCGGGTTTTAGGCACGCTCCGCACAGGAGGCTAGAGCGATGAATATTGTCGCGAGGTTGACGTGATGCAATATGAAAAAGATTCCGTTGAAACAGACGCACTGATCTTTAGTAAGTGGGCTATTCGTTGAAGCGGAATCGAATTGGGGCTCGACAGAGCCGAGGACAGAGACATCGTGTTGCCAATGGGGTGGCTTGATGTCAGGATTATCGGAAAGACCGGTGATCAGTTTGGGGATAAGTGTTGCTCGCGTGGGAAGATTGCGGGCACAGTCTTTTGGTAGCGATGGTGCTCGGATTGCTGGGAAGATGCGAGCTTGTGATTAGTAATCCGTGTGGTGCTTGAATTGCTAGGAATTGCCGGGAATGGATTGAAGGGCGATTTCACGAGTATGAAATGAAACGTGACTTTTAGAATTCTTTTTCTCCTAAATTGGCGGACCTCTTTTTCCAAACGCGTGGCTCATTCAAAAGTACCTACACATACTGTGAAACTCGTAATTCTTATCCTGCAAAATCTTTAAAAATGCCTGAATGACATGATATACACGTTTCGCAATGAAAATGATTCGAATATAACTGCACTTTTTATTTCATCCTCGATCAAGCTACACATGAGTAGTATTTTCGAAGTGTCCATAATAACTTATTCGAAAATTCACAAATCGTATGAGTATTTTATTGAGTAAAAACAAGAAAGGAGACCTCATTTCATGATTCACATCGAAAAAAATGCAGTATAAATTACGCGACATTTCAAAAATAACCTTATTAAACCCTTATGTACATAAAAAAATGTGTATGTATGTACACAATGAACACTACTAAATATAATATGCAAGAAAAAATCGTCTGCAATAGTGAATGATGGGGGAACACATTCCAAAAAGAATTTTATCTCTACCTCATTCTGTGCTCCTGTAAAAAATTCCTGAAGATCACCGTCATTTTAATGTAATTTAACGAAAGGTCACGCTAAAAAGATCCGTACCTCGCTTCCCACTTCCCGTACAATTGTTTAACCACATCAGCCGGATGCAGAATAGGTAAAATTACGCTAACAGTCGAGGAAAAATTAATTTAGGCACCAGGAACGATTATTTAACGTTCCCGGAGTCCAAACAGGATCCCGTCGAGGACGGTACAGCAGACAACGCGATTTTCACGGTTCGATCGCGCGTTTAATAATGCATAAGGCGGTGAAGTGTTTGCGAACGGTCGCACTCACAGCCGTTCTGGTCACCCCTCGATTGGAAAAAGCACGTTCGTATTAATTAGAAGGCGGCCAATTGGAATTAAATCGACGCGGGCGTTTAGCGGGCGGGCGGAACATCGGAAGAAATTGCGGGGGAGGGGGATGGTAGACTATCTGCGGGCTTTCATTGTGGATCGAGTGCGTGCTCGCGGGTCTTGCTTCCCTCCGGAGCGCAATGTCAATATTTAAGGGATCGGCCGATTCATCGAAGACGTCCTAGGAATTAATGCGAGAGGATCCGCCGCAGCGCCACGCCGCGGCGACGAGTGGGCCGACTTAATTGAGAAGAATGACAATGCCCCTCGTGCCCATGGGGATTTTTATTATTTAAATGAGCCGAGGTTAAGCTCAACGCTAGGAAGAAATTAGGCCGGCCAGCCTTCGCCGGCCATTGTAAAACTTCCGAATCTCGAGAATAAAGTCCTATCTCCAGCTCTTATGTAGCTATTTCTCTTTTAAATAAAGTTCATTTCATCGATATGCCACGTTCGCTTTCTATATCAGTGGAAAAATAAATATACTGACGATAGCGTTATGCTAAATCGAGTATATTTACCGGCACAGATGGGAGAAAATTTAAGGGGTGATTCTCCAAGACAATATAAGACGAAAATGAAGAATAAAAATATTACGATTTCGACTTCATTTTTCAGTTATCATCGATTAAATATCCGCCTAAAATGCGGCAACCCGACCGACAGAGGTTGCTTACGTCATGACGGCGCGCGACAGTCAAGTATCAAAAGGGGGTCCTCGCTCGCACCCAGTCGTTAGGCTTTGACGTCACACACTTTAGCCAATAATTCGGCTAGAACCGAAAATGCGCGTGGAATGACCCAATCGGACGGTTTACACGTCGAATTCTTGCCAGGTGACTTCTTGAGAGATAAGCGGAGTATCTGTCACGTGACACGTGACTGTCGCGCGCCTTTGTGACGTAAGCAACGTACACCTCTGTTGCTCGGGTTGCCGCATTTCAGAGGGATTTGTAATTGTTAATATTACCAATTATAAAATTATTTTCGTCTTAAATTCTCATGGAGAACCACCCCTTAAATTTTCTCCCACCTGTAGTCGAACAACCTGTATAGAAACATGTAAAACTTCAGTGAACAAAATTTTGGTAAAAAGTGGAATAGCCCGGTTTCTGCACCAAGGTCTTCAAGTCTGCCAGCGAACTTGGCTAAGCCGGAATATCGTGCGTTAAATTACACGTTGAATATTTATCGCGGTGGCCGTCGCGACGCGACGCAGCGTGTCGCAGCGCGAAATGCTCAGTCAACCGGCGTCTATGAATATCACGAGCAATCTCAAGAAGCTCGCAAATACCGCATTCTGGCCCGGTAAATGTAGTCGGCGCGTGGCACGCCGGTGTTGACCCTAATTTCCCGCGCGAGCTTGCAACCTGCTGGCTCGTTCCCGCCGCGTTCTCCTCGGCGACGAAAACGGGCATTGTTTTACCGAAAAATCCCTCCAACAACAGGACCTGATAATCAAACAATTTTGGAGCGGAGGTTGTTAATTGAATATCTGGAGCATGATGCAGTATGCTTCTTTTTCGCGTTTATCGATTTTCAACGTGGCTATCTAATTTACAACTTGATCCACGCCAAAATTTTCCGGAGGCAAGGGTAGAATTATTATTTACAGTTTTTTAAGGCATTCGTGGTGGGATTTCATGTACGTATTGTAATTATGTCTAATTCCATTTCGATAGGACTCCCATTAATGTTCGGACTTTCTTAAAAATCGCATAACATTTTTGATATTCGACCATACGATTTGGATTCTTTTTTTTTTTAGAGAAGCTAGAACAATTGACTGCTAGATAACGTGAAAAAAGATTGTTAATAAATTTGTAATTGGTCAGAAGAGAAAATACCTAACGATGTATTTTACAAGAAACTTCGAGTTCTATGAACACTTCTCACCGAATGAACGTCAAATGAATCTTACGGAAATTGAATCCTAAATTCATTACGCGAAGCATAATATTTGGGTCACCTATCTAATTATTCTTATTAAATTATTTTTTGATTTTCATGGAGGAAATGCACTGCAGTCCGACAAAAGAGGTGATCTCTTAAATACGAACGTCACTGGGAATAGTGAGAAGAAATAGAAATGGGTAGGATTAGCTTCGTTACTCTGATCAGGAACAACGACATTAAATATTGCTGACTCCGCGGAAGCGACTGTCTATAAGATAATCCCGAAGTTCCCTGGGAGTTCTGGTTCCTGGGGCAGGAGCAATCGCTCGATCGCAGAAATAAAACTCGGAAGATCTCCTAACAGGATCGCGATGTCGTCCCTGTCGATCTTACCGGCTCCCTTGGCATTTGATCCGGGTACTCGGACAATTACTCGCGTTTAATCGCGGTCGTAATGAACTTTTTCTCCTCCGTCATTTATTCGCCCCTTTGTCCCGAGACCCGGTTGAATATTTATCGAAGTTAAACCGAGACGAATTTAATAAATGCGTTATGATTTAATCGGGCGCACCGGCGCGCGGCAGGAAAGCTCGCTCGAGGGTCTCGAGATTACGTGCCTGAGGTAGAAGAGAGAAAGAGAAAGAGAAAGAGAGAGAGAGGGGATTGGAGAAACCACGGGATATAAAAAGAAAGGAAACAAATCCTGGTTAAAGGGCTGATGAAGGATCCGAGACCCACGGGTCTCTGGACGGAGGGACAAGCGGGGAGAAGGATCAGAATTATGGTATCGCTTAAATTCAGCTCGCTGTGGCGCAAAATTAAAAGAACAACTCGTCGCCTTCCCTGTGTATCCTCTTGGCCCTTTGTCCTTCTTCACACGTGCGATAGTCCCTAGTCCTTTCTCGAGTCACTAGTCCTTTCTCTAGTTTACTCATCAGTCTCTAATCTTTTCCCTAGTTCCTAATCCTCTCCATAGTCCTCTGTCTTCTCCCTAATTCAGTCTCTAGGTCCTAGAATTCCCTCTGATCCTCTCTCTAGTTCTTCTCCCTAGTTTCCTGTATTTTCCCTAGATCGTTCCCCCTCTAGTTTATAATATACTCTCCACTTTCTTCTATAGTCCCTTCCCTAATCTCTAGTTCCTGCCATGCCCTCCTCTAGTCCCTAGTCGAAGGGAAATAGAGAAGGAAGTAGGCTCTATAGAAGGACAAGGGAGCAACATAGGACTAGGGGAGGAAGCGAGGAGGGGACTAGGGGATGAAAGAAAGCTCTACTTATACCAGTCGAGGATCTTGATCCAGCGATCTTGATCCAGTGAAAACCGGTCAAGTGAATCACGGTTTCGAATTTTTAATCAGCCTGACCTGTGACATACATTAACTTGACCAACCCAACAGAATTAAAAAAAAAAGTCTCGTAGCATCCACGCGTGCATTTCGCGCGTTCCGCAAACAATCACGCGGCTACCCGCAGATCTCGAAGCTCGTAGCGCGACAATCGTTCGCAGCAACGGTGTTCGAGTGGCTGTTGTCCGCGAGACACAATATCCTTTATCTCGGACGCAGTTATCAGCGTAGAGAAAGTAAACGGTAACCGGGGCAGGGTGGGGGAAGAGAGAGAGATTTCCAAGCCAACAGCGGCGGTGGCTGCTGGTGGAAACGTGGAAAACATTTTCCACAAAAGAAAGTGGGCGTCTCGGTCGGTCGCGAGGACACCGGCGCCGAACGCCCGTAGCCTCTGTGTCCCCGAGATAATGTTAATATCCGGCTCGGTTTTGTAATTGCCAATTATTTCAGCTTATTCCGCTCTTTGTTCCCGGACGGTTAGCCCGGGGACGCCGACACCGACGCCGACGCCGACGACGACGACGACAACGACGACGCCGGATTCCCTCAAGAATCTTCCAACCGGTCTCGCAGCTAGCCGACCTCCCATTATGCAATCGCCTCTCTCTAAGACTCCAGCCGACTGTTATTCGCCGGCGAAGGAACTCGTCGACCTTAACGAACACCCGGCTTCCTCCATCCGGGCGGAATTCTAGGCTGCGCTTCTTAAATTCGGGATCAGATTCTCATCCGATGACCTTTCACCCCGGGAACAATATCGCCCACGGTTTTAAGAGTCGCCTCCGACCAACCCCAACCACCCTTTGCTACCTCGTTCCAGCTCCGCCCTACAGCTTTCGTTGGTGTCCGCTGTTAGCTACGTATTGCCGGAGGAACGTGACGGCGCAACTGTCCCTGGCGAATTAAATTTTTCCGTCTCCCGGAATACTTGTCGCTTGACGCCAAGGCGCAATTTTTTCTTTTAATTCGTTGCTTGTGAATGGCGAGTTTATGGCGGGATTTTCAGACACCGTTTCAGGCGGCCTGTGGTGGTCGGGAATGGGTGCGTCGAGGTCCTAGGATGGTGATTCAAATTTGAAGATTTTGTATATAGAGTGTGTTCGACTACAGGTGGGAGAAAATTTAAGGGGTGGTTCTCCATGACAATACCAGACGAAAATGAAGAATAAAAAAATTGCGATATCGGCTTCATTTTTCAGTTATTGTCGATTAAAAATCCGCCTTAAATGCGGCAACCCGACCGACAGAGGTTGCTTACGTCACAATGGCGCGCGACAGTCACGCAACAAAGGGAGTACTCGCCCGCAGCCAATGGTTAGGCTTTGACGTCACACACTTTAGCCGGGTTGTCCGGGTTGCCGCATTTTAGGCGGATTTTTATTTGATAATAACTAAAAAATGAAGCCGAAATCACGATTTTTTTACTCTTCATTTTCGTCTTATATTGTCATGAAGAACCAACGCTTACAGTTTCTCCCACCTGTATTCAAACACCCTGTATTTCTAACACACGAATCTCATCGTTAATCGTCCGAGACATTCGATTGTAAAACGTTTAACGATATTACTAAAATAACCAAATACAATTATGTAAAGCAAACGCAATTATTAAAATTTTAGCCAAGTCTCTCCAACTCTGGCCAAGTCTTCTTACGATTTAGGGGGCAAGTCTAGAAAAAATCGAAAGTCGAAAAATAAGGACTAGCCTATTAAACAGTCTTATTATCCCAAACGGAAATTTTCGACAATTGCATTTACCATTGAAAGGGCGACTTCTCCGCTATTTTGAGCCACTTTGAGTCGCGAGACAGCATTTTTCCTCGATCAGGCGATATCTCTGGGACCGTTTTTTGCCACGTGAAAGAATAATTGTCTGCCACGGGGTGCCGGGGTATCGAAATCCCCGGTACGAGGCGAGGGGGCCAGATTAAACGCGATAATATGCCGGGCCGATATCTTTTTGGCTCGTCCCGGTGCACCGGGCCAGTCTCCCTGATCCCTGCATCGCTTCTCCACCCACGCTCGTTACCCATTCTCGGCCAGTAACGTTTAGTGCACTCTCTCTCTTCCCCCGGTCCACGCAGGCCGCCTCCACAAATTTTGCAAAACACCGATATAAATCGTTTGATAACGCGTCTGGCTCCGGGCGTCGATATACCGCCGCGCTGGCCGACGGGATAGGGAAAAAAGCGACCGGTGAGAGAGGGGAGTCAGTTCGCGAAAATTTGGCGAATCGCCAGATGCGAGCCGACGCCGCTTGGAGGCGCGCATAAACAACGCCGTTTATACCGCTCGATCACCGGCGTGCCGGTCTACGCAGCTGATATCGCTAATTGCAAAAACTAGCCCGCACCTCGTGCGCCCTGCCAGCCGGCGAACTTTTTCGCAAGAGGAAAAAATCGGTAAGATTCGCCGATTTGTTGCGCTGTTGGCGTGGAATTTTTGCGGTTTACCTTGAGAGGCCCGACAGATGGAATATACAGCTGGTGTAAAAAGTATACACCCTTTAAAAGCACATCAACTTGTTAATATTGATACCAAACGGATTGAGTTTTGTTCACGTGTTAGTTATAATTTTTTGTAAAAATTGCTATTGGTTGCAAATTTAGGTTTCTTGTCTGTACTTATAATGAAAATTTAGAAGATATCTAAATCAGTGGAAACCAATATGGCGGCGCCCTATCCTGTCAAAAACGCTTGAAACCAGTCAACTTTATACGCGTATAACTCTTGAACCAGTGAACTCCGGTCATTGAAACTTACATTTTTGGCATTTTCTCGTCAAGATCTATAGGATTATATAAGAAAAAGTTCAACATTTTTGGCCCCCCAAAGTGAAGTTCGGCCAATAATTCAAATTGAAAACAATATGCTAAAGACTTCACTATGGTATTGTTAAAAAGATAGATATTTTTCGGATATTTTCTTACACTTTGGACATTCGCGAATGATCGATAAACGCGCATAAAGCGAAGTCCATAAGTCCCGACACTGCACACTGACGCCCGACCAGTTCACACCCGGCAAATTACACATCGGCATGGACATCTCTCTCTCGAAACTCAACAACTCCTTCGGCGCGGCGCCCTGTTCTCGCTAATGACATTAAATCTTCCCACTCCGTGCTTAAACGTTCGGGTGTCGGGGGTTGAAGCCCCGGAGAATATATCTGTAAAGTTCCGGCCATTGTGCTATTCAGCTTACTATCTTTCTATCTGCCCGGCTCACGGCGTCATATATATTTCTTAAAAGTTACTTACCGTTCGCTGTTTACCTCCGGCAAACTGTTCCGTTCCTGCGGAGCAGAACAACGAGCCCCGAATTTTCCGAGGCATTAAGGCGCCGGAATTTGAGACTGTGCCCCGGCTGAAATGGAGATGGGGCTCGGGTAACGTGACTATTTAATCACTTAACGTTTCGAACTTTCGTAAACAGTCGAAGTTCACTCGAATCCACGATGGGGAGCAATTAGCCCACGGGTCTTTCGCTGCCGCTGTCCACTAACTCCGAAACAAAAGACGGGTATTCGGAGCATATTGCCGAGCATCGCGTGATCCAAACGCTGCAAAAAGAATCCCTGATAGCTGCCCGCCGCATCCGGCGCATCGACAAGTGGAATCCTTAAAAACCCATTTTTACCCTGCTCGAAAATTCCATCCTGTCGAAGTCGATGCACGGTACTTCCCCTATCCAGCAAGAGCAAAAGATCTGGCAACAGCAAAACTACCTCGCGGAATTTGATGAAATTTTTTGGACATTTTCTCGCACATAGAGCTCCCACAAAAGAATTTCCAAAATACGGTGTTTACTTTGAGGAATAAGTTTAATTTTAAGTTTAAGTTTAAAAGTGACTACATTACATTGCTTTATAAAAATAACAAGAATGTGCTGCCCAAATCTTTAGCAATTTTTATTTTCTAACATATACCCAAAGAAATAAATTTGTGAATAATTCCTCATGGATGTATCTTTAGAATCTTAATAAATGCAAATTAAAAATATTAGAACCTGTCATTTTAACGGGTCCCGTAAACCTAGTGTTAATGTTGTCGTATGCAACTACAGTGAATTCTCGATATATGTCAACAATACGGGTCTTGCCAGCGTCATATATCGTCCATTAGTCGTGTTATGTTTACACTCCTTGGCATCCGAGGCCTCTCGGGCTCCGTGGACCCGCACAGGGTATATCCCGCAGTAGTGGGGATAATTCTGCGACGTTTATCATCAAGGCCTTGGTGACATATATAGTGTACTACAAACTACGTCAGTTGAATATACACAAAATCCGAGCGCCAAGCGCCTCGACTACTATAAAATTCATCGTCTGGAAAAGCGATTGTTTAAAATACAATCCACTGTTCTGAGTAAAGTGTGTCTCCAGCGAAGACCTCAGCCGGAAGATACACAAGGAGCTTTCTATATTCCGAGGATTCCCCTAAATATGCGACGAGTTTACCCGGTAACCAAATCCAATACTTCGTGACGAGGCTCGTCCTCGACTTTCGCTGATCACGAAATTCATAAAAATACAAGCCCGTGGTCCCGCGAAAAGAGACAGCGCGGCGAAGAATAATTCCGGCGACAATACGCGGGCACGATCATCGTGTCACCCCGGCGGAACGTTCGCAGAATCGATATTCAACCAGGGTCTTTATCCTTGAAATTCTGGAGCTGCGGAACAATATGATTTACCGCGGTAAAACAGACAGGCAGCGTTCTGTCCGAATGGGCGAGGAAAATAACTGGACGCGCCAATTATGCTGCTTGTGGTTTCGTGGAAAAATTGCTCGGAAACGAGAATAATTGAAAGAATTTTCTGCGAAACGTTTTCTTCTCTCGATCAAACTCCGCTTTCCCTACTTCCCTAATCACGTGTCTACGTAAAGATTAACTTAAAAAAAATTTTTTTAATGCACAAAATCCCGAATCTACTAACAACATTTTCCAATCCCGTCTTCCAAAATTTCTTCAGAAGGAAAGTTTGAAAAATTCAGAGCTCCCGACAAACACTCTCAAACACTCTCAAACATTCTCAAACGCTCTCAAACGCCCACAAACCGAGCTCTGCATCCCCTAACGATCCATCGCGTTAATTCGAGTACACAAGGCAGTTCGAAGTTCGCGGCAACCCTTCGACACCTCGTCCTAAGTGTCGCAGCCGCCTCTCGCCGAAGTTTTGTCACGCCCGCCTAGTTTCTTCTCGCTCCCGTCCTCCTTCTTCTATCCAGCTGGACTCTTCTTTCTTCGTTCCTACATTCCGGAGGCCGCAGCGCCCAGGGCTACGTCGCAGCTCATAGTCCTGCTGTTTGTCTTGAGCCGTGAGCTTTTGTGTTTGCGCAAGCTCTGCCGAGGCAGCGAGCGTATCCTCGTCCACAGCTGGTCCAGTCAGCCAGGCGTGTTTCGCGGCGGCCACACTAATTCTCCTTTCTCTCTCTCTCTCTCTCTCTCTCTCTCTCTCTCTCTCTTTCACTCTGTCTTTCTCTTTTACTCCATTTTTCCCTCTTTCTCGGCAGCGAACCGACGCCGGACCTCCTCTATTTATTTAGTTTTTACTCGCAGTTTGTGAACCCTGCGCCCAAGATGCTTAATTACCGTGAGCCCGCGCATCGTTGGCCGCCATTTAAAAATGTTTCCTCAAGGATCTGCGTCAGGATTTTTCCACCGCATAGACGGTCTGTTCGCCGTGGCGTCGGAGTAGCCTAACCTCGGCTAAAAATCCTTCTCATCATAGTGTCCCGGTTAAAAAATATTTTACACAAACAGTGCGTTCAATATTTGGGCTGTATACAATTTTTACTTTTCAGGGACACTTACACGTACGTTTAATTAAGTAACAATTATTCCTAACAAAAATAATTGAGATCTGTTGGAGAACTGTTCACAGTAATGAAAGACCTTGATATTCAATAAGTAGAATGTAACTTGGAGTTGCGAGATTTTTGCTGATTTTTTGTGATGAGTTTGTTAAAGGGTATGCGTTTGATGGCTCTTGCCTGAGTAGTCTACAAGATTCTTGCAAATGAAATATTTACGATTAAAATTCATGTAGCATCTTCGACACCATGATATGAGGTTATAAAACTACGACAATCTCTCATGGCCCCTATAAGATTATCTATACGATACTGTAAATCTGGTCTCAGCGGCACAAAGCTTCTTTCATCGAAGATGCTTTACGTGTTCCGACGTGGATATTAAACCGAGTGCAGGGTGAATCGATATACTGATCATATACAGCGGCTTGCGAAACTATTCGATCCCCGTATTTGCAATATTTAGCATAGCAGATGAATTTTAAAGCGGGAAGCTTGAAACAATGTGCTGCCTACGGTAAAGAAGTTACCCTAAAAGTAAGAAAATAATCAAACCACTCGTCATTTTTCTATTATACTATTCATGATTAATTGAATGTACACAGGTGTTGTATTTTTTAACTATCACAGGATCTTCCAATAAAAATTCATCCATTTTTTGATTTCTCTCTGACCATATTACAAAACGATTTCTTTATCCCTGAAATAACGACGTACGTAATATGAATATAATATAAATGAAATTTCTAATTGTTCCGTTATACTTGCTAGAGGTGCTAAAATATAATAATTGAAGAATAATTGAAGTCACAAAGTACGTCATACGTTATCGACACCACCGTGTGCTTGTGCTGCCATCCAGCGGGTCCGCTCGTTAGACGACGCGTGACACCGACTACAAACCAACATGGCGGCGCCCTTTCCTGTCAAAAACGCTTAAAATCGCTAAACTTTTGAGCTACAGATCTCCTGGGATTGACACGTGGATTTTCGGAATTTTCTTGCCAAAATTTACAGGAATACACAAGAAACTGTTAAAAATTTCTGGTTCCTGGAGGTAAAGTTTAACTCGTGTGCATTTTGTTGTAAATTGCAATCAATGAATTTAGATAAAGAACCACTAACAATATATTTTAGAAAAATTGATGAACGGTCTAACCAAAAGCTATGAACTCACGAAAATCACAAAATACAGTGCAATTAGCAAAGGACTTTTTGTGTAATTAATTCTAAGGACCATACAAGCGATTGACCATTGCAAACACAAGCACCGGAAAAATTTCAAACGAACTATTCACCAATTAAGCCGCCAAATTAATACACGTTTTTCCCAGAAATTTAGGGAGGGGTCGTCCTGCTTCTGCCAGCAACGGCGAATCGCGAGGCAAACGCTAATGCCGGAGTTTTTCTGAACGCGAGCATGTACATAGATTCCCCCGGTGCCTTTCACGGCTAGTGTAACCTAAGCGCTTTGATCGTTGAACGTTGATAGCGTCGATCGCGACGTTATCAGCGATATTCGATTTTCCGGTCGAACGGCTGGCTGGTTTTTCCGGGGCGTTTCTGAAAAAAATACGCGCGTTTTTCCCGGCGCGGCGGTGCGGTGGCTCGGTAGGCGATTTCCTGCAGCACGTAAGAGCGAACAGGTGGCTCGGCCACCGTACTAATCGAATCCCCTTTCTCGAACGCGATTATTTAATTTGAAACCTATACGCTGAACATCGAACACGATCCCCCTCCCCGATGAAATTATATTCTTCCACGGAGCCCGTATCGGCTCTGTTGACCAGCGTGCGAGCACTAGCATGAACTCTTTATAGTTCGCGGGGGACGGAATTGGCTTCCATTATCGGAATAAAATTTCACAGAGTAGAATGCCCCGATCGTTACCGGACTTGTTTGCTTTGGTAAGCACGCCCACCGCGTAATGTGTGCCGCGACACACGACGAAACTAAACCGTTTATGGCTGCCCGTTGCAACGACGTTTTCATTGGAACACCGTTGCCACTCCTGCTGCTGCTTCTGCGGCTGTTAGCCAAGGCTCGCAAGTAATACGAGTTTTTTGATGGGTTGTAACGGGAGCTTAATTATCATTGTATTAAGGTAACTTTTAGCTTAACGCGCCCTGTTCCGTTAACTCACCTATTGTTCTTGGCGTTGGAGAGGTCGGCGATTGTCCTGCAACAGAAATTGCTGCGTTAGGTTTCAAACTACCAACTTCGTGAGAGCTGATTAAGCTAGAATCTATATTGAAATATTCCGCGGGGGAAACCGAGGGCTGTTACACCGGAGCGCACGCTCGGTGGTTGCGAAAAACCTGTTCGACGGCAAACTGGGATTTCTGTTGTAGTGACTTTTCGAAAAATACGGCTTTTCAAGCACAGTTTGTGTTTGTAAAAATCTGGTTGCACCAGTTCACGGTTATTTGCAAAGAGGAAATATGGCGTGACTAGAACAGTGAAACATATTTATATTTATTATATTTTTAAGTTGTTCTGTAGATTTTGTTCGAGAACACTAATACTAAACTAAAGTAAACTAAACTCTAACACTAAAATTTGCTATACAATTGCTTCAATTTATAACTAAACTCCTATAAAATATTCTCTGAAGAAGCTTTCTCATTTTATGTTTATTTACTGAAAATCGCAGGTGAACTTTTGAGAGGTCATAGAAAAGGGTAGATTTCTTTTTATACGATTACGTTGAAACGAATATGGAAAAAATTTTTTTAAACTCTGTGGAGCTGTTTGAACTACTCAAACTTCAGTAGAGAAAGAGCAACTTAAGTTTTTCAATCTGTTCTCTAACAAAAAAGGATCGTTAAGAAGTCAAAAGTTCGAGAGTGTGAAAGTAGAGACGTCATACTGTAAAGCCAGCACAGGCAAGATGATGTAAAATTTTTTTACAAGAAGTTACAAGAGTTGAAAGACGACAAGTTGTCGATTATAATTCAGTGATCCTTGAATTTTACGAGGTAGAATATTTACGAGGACCTTCTATTAAACCATGCAAAAGTAGGTCAATTTCAAGAATTTATTACAAGGAAAACAGAATAATATGTGATTAGAAAATTGACCCTAGTGTATTCAGCCATGATCCTTCATTCCAGATAAATTCTTGTTATACACTGTACTTAATGTACAAATTTGGTAAAGCTCAATATTTTTCAAAATTTAGTGAAATTGAACATGTGCAAAAATGTAGGAAAGTTGGAAAATTAGGTCGACCTGTGTAACCACTGTGCCGTGTACAGGGCGACTTTTTGCAAATTTTTTACTAAAACCAACAAACAAACAAAAAACGAGAGCTTATAAAACAGTATAAAGTTGCCTTAATTCATGAAGAAAAGCCCTTTTATTTTGAAAATTTAAAAGAGACTAACAAACTTGCGACGTCTAGTGTTTCACATTTAAAATTTTTACTCTGCTATCTCGCGTTAAAACTTAAAAAAAAAATATCACAGAAGCCTTTTGCGACTACAATTCTCCTGGCAGTCGAACGGTTAAAAGTTAATATTTTACGGTAATTATATGTAAGAGGAATGTCCCGATTGTATTATTCATCGATCGCGATAAAGATTTCTAGTCGTCGGTACGAGCATAGTGGGCATCACGATACTTTGCATAGTTGCGGACGTTTCGCGGATGGTTTCGCGCCACGCGAGACTCGAATATCGATTCGGCGAATTAAAGTAGTTTAAAGCTGACCAAGGATAATTTATTGCGCCTAATCTAGCCTCATCACTTAACCGGCAACTGGGTCACTGGACGAGGACTCATCATCCGCGGGAAGTCATGTACTTCGCAGTCCGCGTTACGTAACTTAATTTGCGATGGTACCCGGCTTGAAAAACGGATACGCTCATGATTAAGGAAATTAACAAATGAATCACGTCACGCCGCTCGTTTGACTGGTCGTAAAGAGCGAAACGTCTAAATCAAATGGCGCCGTGGTTTGCTCCGGGCTACGTGGAGCTGCTCCGAAATGTTCATGATGGAAGATCGTACCTGGTTTTATTATTGAGCTGTACCACTGCACGAATACTCTTGTGTGTATTCAACAAATTATATTAATGCATATCATACACGATTCTTCAGTATTTGGAAGAATGCAGAATGTAATAAACGTTAATGAAGTATTTTATTTAGATTGTTGGTATGAACAGAATGTAATAAACTTTATTAATTTATTTGTTTTATTTGAAATTTTGCTGTGACACAGGATATAATAAACATTAATGAAATACATGTTCTATACGGAATTTAAAGGCAACTTTTAATATGATACATTTCATGCATTACATTTTGTTAATAAAATATAATAATAAAATATTATGTACAATGAATAACGTAAAATAAATTCATTATATGTGGAACGATTCACTTTATTAACGTATTATACTTAGTAATTCGTTTTATGTTTTAAGTAGTATTAGATGTAGTCAGACCTACTCTATTTCGGAGTTATACTACTGAATAAGTGGCATGAAGTGAATTCATGTTGTTTGCAGTGATATTATTGAGTTACACTGTTGTAGAAGAGATATTAGATTTTATTTCAGTATTATATTACTGAATATATTCTATGACGACATTTTTAATTAACGTAAGGAACATTTCTGACTTATCTTACCGTCCAATTGACATTAGCTATAATCAGATCTACATTTATTTAATAATTCTATCGAAGATTCAGTTCGTACTGAATTCAGGTGAACTGTACTAAAATTACGGTGTCAAATTATTATCCAAAGATAGTTTGATATGATCGTATTCGAAATCATTAACCTGTACTACTTAAAAGTGGCACAAAGTATTACTGTAATTAACTAAAATTATATTGTTGACTCGTAACATTGTGCAATTACTATTAACAATAATTAGTCTTATACGGCTCCCATTTGTGCCATTATGTATTCAACCTTTAGTATATTCAAACTATACATACGTAATGAAATATTGAGTTACGCTACTGAATATCAGCTGTACTTGTGTTTCAGTTGTAATATGGTATTGACCCGTACCACTGAAAATAATTCCATGAAAGCCTTTTGCACGCTTTATCATAAAAATCATCAAAACTTCTACAATCTATTTTTATGCAAAATTTTGTGTAAAAATTCAACCCTCTACTTTGATGGAAAGGGTGAATAGAGAGAAAAATCAGGCTATCGGCTTTATGGTGATTCTCCTTAATTAAATGAATGAAAAAATTCCGAAAAAATCTTCCACGTAGCAGCTGTCGAAATTGTGTAATAAAATTTTATGGAATATTTTTATTGCAAGTCTTGAAAATCCTGAAATATTGCACATTGAAAATTCGAGAAATTGAGATTTTTAACAGAAGCTTAAAGTTGCCATCATTTATATTTTTATAGTAACCACATACTATTATACCTACTGCCCCTATAACTTTTAAAATTGAATGGTAAGGTGTGCCATAGTTAAAAAAGAATAAATACTGTCTCTTCCATTTTTTCACACCTGAGAAAATAAATTACTTTATATAAATTTCTCCACTTCCTTACTCGATAAATAAAAAATATAACTATTACCGGTAAGAACACGATTGACGTAACGTTTAACTGTCGCAATGCGGAACCCAGCCAACATTTCAAACTTTCATCCCTCAACGCCCACATTTAGACCCACATAAATTGACCTTCAATCACACCCTCCTTATTAACATTTTTCCTAAAAACCACCGAACAATCCCGCATCCCTAACAAAGCCGTCACGACCGGTAGCTCGGTGAAAATTTCATAACCAGCCGAATTAATAGCGCCGCGAGGGGGCTTAACGAACTATGCAGATATAATTAGCGAGCAGCTACGATGAGATCAACAGCCAGGCCATTCGCGAGCCAATTACCGGCCAATTAGTTATACGCAAATATTTCGCGGTGTCCTGGGGCCGGACGATTATTTGTCGTCGAGTCGTTAATCACGGCAAACATAGGGCGTAACGACGATCGCGAGCGACCGGAACTTAATCCGATGGAAACACGGCCAGATGAAAGAACCCGATAATTTCTTTTTCCGGGGGGCCTGGCCTCGCGCCGATATTCTGAACGATTATCCATCGGATTTATCGCAGGCAGCGTATCTCGCGGGCAGATGCACGCTCGGATATAATTTATTGTCACTTCGCGTTCCGAAAAATGCCTTTACTGATTCATCCGCAGACGCATAAAAACCACGCAGCCCATAGATTACCCGGCGTTCAGCCTCTTGTTCCCGTTTCTATACGCACACGCGAGCCCGCTGCATTATGGAGCCCGTCGCAAATTTTTTTTCGCGAACCACACTGTCGCGACTCCGACCCACATTGCGGAACGAAAGTAATATTTCGGACTATAATGTGCCGCATCGAGCAATTAATTTCATGTACATTCCCTTATTTTCTATTTCAATGTTGAAGGGATTGTGGTTTTAATGCGGTGTCAGCAATGTATTTTTTCTAATTATTTTATTTGTGTTTTATGTGCCTTTTCAGAAGTCTTGTTCCTAAAATTAAAACTTGGATTTTCGGCATTTTCTCGCCAATATCGACAAGGTTACGGAAAAAAAAGTTAAAAATTTCTGGTTTCCTGAGGCAAAGTTTAACGGTTTGAGTTCATACGGCTTTTATCATATGTACTTGCACAATATAAAGTACATGGAAGCGTTCTGAAGTCCGGAGATTAACCGTGGTAGGTTTGGTCTTGAACATCGTCAATCCTGGAAGAGAGACTAACAATTCGGTGCGCCTTAATTAAAAGGATTCCTCAAGAGAAAGCCGCGACGTCCCAATCAATGAGGCAAGGGAACAGACAATGAACAATCATTCGTTTCTATTTATGCAAGAATTCCTGGCCGTGCCGTTCTTCAAACGACGACAGATCTTTTCCAGGCTCGCACAAAGAAGCGCCATATTTTCTTACCGAGTAAATAACGTCAGTACCACGAACACGGGCACCGTGGCAAAATGGAATTGCATATCCTGCCGTGTATAAAATACTATGTTATCATCCTTTCAGTGGCGAAAATTACGAGAATCTCGAGCTGGTAACCAGAGCCGCTTCTATTAAGCTTCGTCTTGAACGCTTTATGCTGCGTCGCGACGTGATAATGGAGTTCTCGAAAGTCGGATTATCTTGTGTACGCGTTCCGGAATCTCGAAAGAATGAAAAAAGGGAAAATAGAAGCTAGGAACAAAATGGGAGGGTGGGGGAAAGAATTGTGACGTCTCTGCGGCGCGACGTACATTCAGCGTCGCCAGACGAGGGGTGGGAACAGGAAAGGAGGGGAAAAGGTTACCCCCTCTATCTCTGCCAGTACCGGAGTATCCACCACAGTGACGAAACGTGTCACGTGACCGCGCCGCGGCGCAAGCGTCGGGATTAGCGCGGAATAAGGGGAAGTTAGAGTGGGGGCACTAGCCTTGGTGACACTGCGTAGTGAATCTTCTCCTATTTCAGAAATCTACTACACTTCATTTATGAATTATCAGAGCGTGTCTTCCGGTCGAAACCAATTTTTAATGTGCAACGCTGCTGGCAGAGTTATGCGAGTTCAAAGTTTGGATTCATATGACTCCCACTTTTTCAACTAATTAAAAGTATTGTAACTTTGTGATTTATTATCGGATTATCATGCTACTCTATCAACGTTGGTGTTATCTGACGTTTCGTAAAGCAACATACATTTCAGTTTCGTTACTTCATTTTACAGTGGATCCGAAGCCGTTGAACACTACATTTCTCGAAAAATTGTCGATATTTAAAGTGTGAGAATTTCGTGAAAAAAAATCGTACAAACATAAACCTCGACTCATTTTGAAGCCTGATTTCTCTACTTTCGCAAAGCCCTTTTCACTTTTCTCTAAAATATTTTTACACGATGTAGCAGGTGGGAAGTTGAGGACCCGCGTTTCCTAAAAAATTCTACAAACTCAACCACCTCCAAAGACTTTAAAAAATTTTTCTCGCAAATGAAACTGCCATCAAATTGAAGATTGAAGCGTCCTCTTCACAACGACTCCTTAAAAATTAATCTCCGATTTTCTTTCACTGTTCTATGGATCAATAACCAGGAACAGATTAGGTCATGTGAAGCCCTCATGGGGTAATGAGTCATTCCTAATGACCTTTCATTCAAAGTTCGATGAAACGACTAGAAAATATCGTACACCAATTTTTAAGGTATTGTCATAGAAAGGAAACTTCAATCATCAAAGCTGTGGTAGTTTTTGAAGCAGCAGTGTTTTTTTTCAGTAGCTGTGTGAGTATTAATATACATGTACGTGAGACAAATAAAGATCAGCACTCTAGTAATAAATAATTCTAATTTTTACTCCGACAAATCTCCATTCGCTTCAATAAATCCAGAACAATTAGAACTGGACAATTACTAGGTTACCCAAGCGTCAATTGTTCTCTTACACAATCGTCGAGAATTTTACAGCGTCTGCAATATTTAAGGAATTCCCTGGAAGTTCTGCGAAGTCGGCGATACCTATTGGCTGGAAGAAATCCTCCGGAGAATACTATTATTTTCGGTGTCTTGGGTTTCGCGACTTAAACGTTTTATCAAGCTAATGCTTCACTCTTCGGCCTAGTATGCGAAGTCGCGAGAAGATTGAAAGTTTCACAGCAGTAGAAAGAGAAGGACGAAGGGAGAAAGAGAAAGCTCGGAAGCCACGGAAAAGATAAAGGTCTGCCGTGAGTCTGGACAATGTGCTCCGAAGACAGACGCCTTTGTCCCAGATTAGCGCGATTCCTCGACTTCCTAGACGAAGTCCTTGAAACTCGACGAAAGATAGGGGGCAGGATATTGTTTTCTCGCTATCTAAACTGTAACTTCGACCAACTGCACGGGCGGAGGACGTAGAACGAGGTTTTCAAGATCACTCGACCATTGCTAGACGTCAGCCTTAAAGAATGAGACACGTTCAACAAGAGACCGAAACGAGTTTCGCCGAATCACGCCTTGAAATAACATTCCTGACTGTGGGCATCTATAGACACCAAAAATACAAAACAATATTTATTATTTCCCGAATGATCAACCCTCTAAAACAATTCAAAGAAAATATTAAATTACATTTCATCAATATTTCTGACTCTGGGTATCTATAGACACCAAAAATACATAACAACATTTATTATTTCCCGAACGATCCACCCTTTAAAAAAATTCAAAGAAAATACTAAATTAAATTTTACTAACATTCCAGACTCTGGGCATCTATAAACACCAACAGTACATAACAACATTTATTATTTCCCGAATGATCCCTCCTCTAAAAAAATTCAAAGAAAAGATTAAATTAAATTTTATTATTACTGTTTGAAATGACACCCTTCGATTTTTGTCACGAGTGCATAAAACCCTACTGATGATCAATTACAAGGACCCAGTAGGTGAGGTATGATCATCCTGGTCCACGGTTTAAAAGTATATCGCGATCCCCGCGGGAGAGCCCCGACGACACCGTTGAACGAAGTATACGCAAAGCAAGACTTTTCCGACGGGCACTTTAGATGTTTCCACTGCGCCGAGTATAAAGCTATTTATGTATCCCCGTTTCCCTGGGAAAAGGAGTAGTTTTTTCCCCGGTTGGTGAACATAACGTGGAACCTTTGAATGTTCAAGAGACGCTCAAGAAATCTGTAATACGAGGGGGCCTCGGCACAATAAGTGGCTGCCGCAGTGACGTTAAGACCGAACGCAACAAAAATTAACAACCGCCCCACTGTGTCGCGAATGGCCATTTTAGATGAAACATTCATATACTCTTCTTTCGGAATGTTTACTGAGCCTAATTATACCCATAATAATTCATTTAATAGCGATATACGTATCGAAATCAATACGTGAAAACTCCGAACAGTAATACGGCGAAATCGTACGTTTATATTTGTTCTAAAGAAAATTATGTCAGAGTAATAAATATGAATCTTTAAGCCTCTATGCATAATATTCCATATTAACGTAAGTAAATATTTACACTAATGTTCACAAAGTTCGTTAATAAAGTCCTTTACAATAATTTTTGGAGGTTTTTTAAGTACCATTTTTCTATGCCGGGTAGCTGACTTTAATAAAGCAGAACTAGAAAGTCTCAAAAGATCCCATCTTGAAATTTTTATTGCATTAAGTTCAAACTGTATAGAAGGGATTCTGACAAAAATCAGCTGCAAATATCTGTTAGCCTGCCTGTCACAATTTTTTTTAAATCTTTATAACACCGATCTGTGGACCGAATGGGCATTCCAGGAAAGCCGAAGGAAGTGGCTCCGAAGCTAGCAACAAAGACATAAGAAGGTTTAGGTTTGGCCACACAAGGAAGAATTCGGGTGTATCTACAAACTACGACTTAATAGCAATGCTGTTAATTATTTCTGATCCCATCATAAATTATTATAGGGTGATACCGCAAAAAAATACAAATTTTCTACCGAAATGTGTGTTAAATCTACTTTTAATAGGAACTTCCGTCTAATCCCATAACTTAGTTGATAGCGACAGCGATATTAGCGAAGAATTATTTTTATATTGTTATATTTAGATATTATTGTTATACTTATTTAATATTATATTTTTATATTCGTTTCTATAATTTATATAATAGTTTTCAATATAAATATTATTTTTAAAGGTTCTACATATGTTGAATCTCATTTCATAACCTAGCAGAAAATTTCAATCGGTTTCAAGAAGCATGAAACGATCTATGATTTTTTTCCACCTGGAACGGCCATTCGCGACACTGTGCGATAGAGGATGCTCGGTTGACTGCGCGATAAATTGTTGTACGCGCTCGCATATGTTGAAAAATAGGTCTCCGACCGTATACTATCATGGCAATATTCCTTAAAAATTGTAATTCAATCGAGTCTTCAGTCTTCTTTCGCATTCGCAAGAACCTTTTGTCGTTTCATTAGTCTCATCGGTATACGTCGTCTTGCGTTTCTCGCGGGACATCGAAAAGGCGGTGGCAGGAACAAATTTTTCTCTCAATTACTCCCGCTCACCGGCGCATGAAAGCGCGATCATTAAGCATTCTATTTTTGCTTGCGACAAGTTCGAGAGCGCCGCGACCGGACACAATCGCATCCAGTTCTCCGTTCCGGCGCAAAACCGAATTAATTGGAGCGATGGACCGGCGCGTACACGGGTCCTTCGCCGCGATTATCCGCGATGAATGCGAGCGTACGTCGACGTTCGAAACAATAACCCGACACATTCATTAATGCTCGCGGACGATTAGCGTTAGTAAATCTGCCGGGCACACTCGCCGCGCAACTACGCGATCCCAGCTATTTACGCGTGTCTTTTGTTCGATCGCGGCACGGTTTCCATGTATCGACGTACCGGGTGTTTCCGAAATCAGGGAACAAGCTGATGGGTACAAGCAGTGCTCATCCTACGTGCTGAAACGAGTCCGAAAAAAAGAAGTAGAAAATTTTCATAAAAATCCGGTGTCTATTGATTATGGTGGCGCTTGCTCCGGCGAAGAAGATTTGTTTAGGAAAAGGTTATGTTTGTTCACTGTCAAATATCGAACGTTTTATACGCAGCAACCCAATATGAAAATGTTTTGGGAACTCGACTTTTCGTATATGTTTCCCGAGAATTTGTGTACTAAATGTGTCCTATGCGCCGTATAAATATTCAATAGTTTCTCGTTGAGCACACTGTATATGTCGAGTTCCCGGGGGCTTGTATATCGTTTGTCGTGAATGCCCGTGCACGTGACCCGGCGAATTGCCGCGTGGCCATTATCACGCTCAACAGAAATTGAACGGATCGCCGGCCGGACGATCCCCGTAACGACCGAAAACCGGGACAACCATGGGGGTGGATCGGCGCCGGACAAACCGGTAAAAAATTCACGGCGATTAACGACGGCCAATGGCGTCGCACGGCCACCGACCAAAATATATACCGGCGCCCGAAAACGAGAATTGGACAAGTGCGATTCGCCGGCGCGTGCTAGCCTGCCGACCGAAAAATTATTCATAGACGTATCGGCCGTAAAGTTGAATCCGTAATGATCGAACGGTGCGGAACGCTGCCAGCGATGCGGATCGATCGCGCTAAGAAATTCCGTTTCGTACCGAACCCCTGCTGCGCTGGAAAATGGAATATTCGTTTTTCCGTTCGAGCAGTTCCTGTTTTAATTGTTTGAATTTTTTGGTCGCCGAGATACTTACTTCTGTTTTTATGCAAAACAAAAATTGTTTGCACCGATTACAACAGAAGCCGTATGGAAATTTATTTCCTGCTTTATTCATTTCAGTACTAGGCTCACGGGGCACTAAAAGTGACCATTTCGTATTAATTTATAAAAATAACGGAAATGTATTTATTCAGATTTTTAACGATCTTTATTACAGTATTTGAAATAAATTTGTTGAATAATTCCTCACAAGTGCATCTTTACAATCTTAATAACGGTAGATTAAAAAATTTAGATTAAATCTAGTGTTAATAAGCTGAAACTAATAAATCAATGTTCTTACTTTTTCCAGTCTGTCCACTGCTTTAAATTGCTCTTATCCATTTTTACCATAAAATCTGCAGTGCGGTGCAGCAGTGGAGAGCATATTTTTCATGAAGTGGAAATCATTGTATTTAGACGAATATACTCGTCAGGAAGGAATGCGCAAGCTCTGTGTCATGACGAATATTCTCGTCCTGAAGAAATGTTTGTGCTCTGCCTAAACTGTGGATCTTTATGGAGAATGAAGCAGATACTCGATAAAAATTAACTAAGTTTATTAATAATTTGGACACATTGAAAACAACAGAACATTCTCAGATTTTTATCATCTCCTACGTTTTAAACATTCTGAATTAATGATCGAACGGTGCAGAATGCTATCCATGATAATCCGAAGTACCCCTATATTTCCTTACTCGATCGTCTTCCCCACAAAGGAGCATTTATTAAAATGACAACGGCAATTAAAGCGTTCCGGAAAAATTGTAGCTTTATTGCCGCCGTTAATAGCGAGAGCACGCGTGTGCGGTTGACTTTTCCGCGGCCGCCGAGCAAATAAAACGCGTCCCCGCGCGTTTTTCGAATCTCTTTTCCGCGCAAAGCCTGCGCCCGTGTCGATGCAAATTGGATGCTCTAGCGCGTTGAATAATCGACGAGGTTTTGTCGCAATGGCGACGCCCGAGGGGCTATTCGCTAACAAGATGTCAATGCTTCGAGCGAGCGATAATAGAACGAGTCTTCCGCACGGTCTCCTTCCGTAACTCGTCGAAACGGGACACGTTATACCTACGCGAGGTTCAATCAAGTATAAGCCGGACCTTTTTCTTCAATTTTGTACCTATAAAATTTATTACAACGCTTTCGGAATATCGAAACGTTCCACAAAGCTGAAGTTAACCCCTTGCGTTAAAATGGCGTCGTAAGTCTCGAACGCTAAACTTGATTATCAGACTGCGAATTTTTATGCAAAATAACCGGGTACAAAATGTGTCGGACATACACTGTTTTATAAAAGTTACAAGACTGAGCTTATTTAGATTTGTCACAATTTTTAAAATAATGAGTAAAGAAATTTACTGGATAATTTCTAAAGGAAGCATTTCTATGATTTTAATAATTCAGAAATAAAAAATGTGAAGCTGGTCATTTGCCCGGTCGTGGTAGAGTTAGTGTTAAGCAGTATAGTGCACGGTGCAGATAGAGTGTAAGACAAGTCTAATTCAACTCCCGTTCGCTCCCACGTAAATGAGAACGTATGCAATGCGTTCGGTTAGCATTCAGGCGATCCTTGTAAATACCGATTCCATCTGCGGTTGTAACGCGACGAATCGTTCCCGCAGGAGCTCGGAGTTGACGAAAACGGGAGGGCGGGGAAAAAAGCGCACGCGGGAAAACACGGTTTGTTTATTTGGTTTTCCATCGGACAGGACAACCGGCCTGTTTACACGACGTTCTTACAGCGGGCAGCTTTTCGGAAAAAGTTTCGCTGCGTTTCATGGTTTGGTAGCGAAATGTTTGGGAACGTAACGCGGCATCGATCCCCTGTAGTTTCCGTGCTCGCGAACATTGTTTATGAAACCGGAATATATATGTATATATATATATATATCTATATATATATGTATATATATACTGTAGCAAAAAACGGGGATATGAAGCTTTCATAAACCGGGGAGGCTACGATAGCTTTAAACCGAAAGAGGAATAAAAAGCTCGACGGGGAAAAATTGTGGAATAATAACGCCACGGCGAAATAACTACTGCCGCGAACTATAGATTGAATTAGAATTTTCTCCGGGAAGGAAAAGCAAACAAAGATATCGCACCGGTTGTTTGTCGAATCGTCGTTCGGGACAGGTTTGGTGTTTGAATGTGCGAGCGCAACGTCGGCGCGTGTCTTTGCTCTTCACAGTGCAACGAAACGACTTGACAGCGACCGAAAATCTCGTTTGAATATTTTCATCATAGTGTTCTGTCTGTCCGTCGTGTACGAGAGTGAATAAGAGACAGACACATGTCATTTTCATAATGAGTTTGAAAATATGAATTTTTCGCAATTTTCTTAGAGATCTAGTATGCTTAATATGCTTAATTTATCATAAAGATGGATCCATGTGGAATTATTCAACAAATTTATTGAGCGAAGTTTCAGACTTTCTTTCTATCCAATATTTATTTTTTTTTCTCATTAATGCTTTATACATTTGACGTCGCAACGATCATATATTAAAATACGGACTGAAATACATATTTCAGAACAGTTAAAATTTTTTGAAAGCCAGCGAATTTTTCTGCAGAATAAAAATGATCCAAGTCAATTTTAAGAGAACAAAGTTAAAAGACAATGTCTTTCAGAATTGTTTGTGATAATGTCTTTTCAGTTGCCTATGTGACCTATTCACCTCTGTCATAAATGCATAAAATCCGCAGTCCAGTTATTAACATTTTATGCATATACTAACCGTCAGAGTCCTGCCTGTTCTAAGCCTATGCCTGGGACATTTCTGACCCAGGCCGATATTTCGCTACAGTTTTCATTCGATATAAGGCGATGGCTCGGGACCGGCTTTCGTCGTATTTCGGATGGAGAAGAAGAAGCGGGAATTTTCTTATTTCGAAATAAAAAACATCGTTCAATAAAAACGAGGGCAAATATAATACAATTCTCTCTGAAGTGACATAAATTTCTGAAAATCGATTTTTCACCGTCGTCAAAACGTTTCGACTCACTGTCCCGTTGTATCAGACGAGACGGACACTTGTGCGGTATTGCCGCGGTGAATCACTGCGGGCCGACAATTAATTGGGTCAAAATCATTATCAGCCCTTCCCAGGGGTTTAATGATCTCGACCCTGGCCGTTCAACTTGAATTACCGCTGCCACGGCACATTCGTTATCGTATCTCTCAGATATCCACGCGCATGCACGCACTACGCGTCGATCCTCGGATATGGGACACGTCGCGCGTGAGATAATACGTCAACAAGATCGACTCGGATTGATACAAGTTACGCTTGCTCGATTAAACGTTCCTGTTCCGCGAGATCGACGAAAGATTTGACATTGACAATTCACGGCAATATACTCTCCTTCAAAAAACAATTGAACGGCTGTCAAGAAGGGCGTATGTTGCATTTCGTGAAACTTACAGGAAGAGATTATTTTTTACCACCATAATATATCTCCTCCGAAACAAAATTGTATTCGAAAGAATTTTTTACAACGAGCTATACATTTGGGAAATAATTGCGTGAGAAACCTCAAATAGGACACCCTGCATAGGTCACTATCAATTTATTCAGTAGCCCTACGCGACTCGAGCAATAATAAAATAATTGCACTGAATTCTCGATATATGTCAACAACACGGGTCTTGCCAACGACACATATCGTCCAGGAGACATACCCGATCCGTGTTTTGTTTACACTCCTCGGCGTCCGTGGCCTCTCGAGCTTCCCGCGGTAGTGGGGATAATTCCGCGACGTTTATCATCCAGGCTTTGGCGACATATGTAGAGAAATCACTGTACCTTGAAAATTTTCTAAAAAATTCATTCGTACTTCGCCTGGCAAGCTAATCCCTCCAGCTGTCCCATAACCCTCGAACTATTTGGTTCAATATTAAAGAACTAATTCTATCGTAAAGGGTGTACAAATATTAACGCAGGCCACAGTAATTACCGGGGGTCCCGAACGGGGGTTGGACCCCTAATAAATTCTTCGGGGATTGCGAGCATCTCCCTCGGCCGCGATAAACCTCGACGGAGGAGGGTCACGGATACACTTACGTGAGGTACCGGCGAGATCATCAATTTTAAAGTTACGCCGGTGGAAGTTTATTCCGCGGCGCGCAAAGGCACCGGCCATTGTGAAGTTGTTCAAGTTGTCGGGGACCCGGCACAGACTTGTCCCCATCCCTGGAGCAGTTGCATCTCCGCAGGGGAGAGCGAAGGGGACAGAGGAGGGCGCCCTCCCCCCCCCCCTGACCGAAACCGCACATTCGCGTACACTTCGCTTGGGCGAAATGCGACGGTGGCCTGGTTTAAAGCGTACGTGCAAAGGAAACCATTCAACGGGACCCCGAGCTCAAACACCGGTTACCTTCGTTCGGGGCCATTTGTTTCCGCCTCCTCTCCCCCTCCCTCCCCGTCCAGCAACCGATGCAGTTATTGCGTTTTAATTCGTCGCGCGAACTCGCACCGTCATTTCCGCTCGCCCAGTCTCGCGCCGATGAAAACACGCTTCGAAAAATACGCTGTTTTGATGCTATTTTTCGCGGCACGCCTGCGCGGCGACGCTTCCGGTTGTGCTGCAGGAAAATGTTTTTAAAAAATTGGCACTTGGCGATATTATTTTATTTTTGCTCGACTCACTCAGAGGCTTTTGACGAATTTATATTATTAACCTTTAGCGGGCTGGTAAAATGGGATAGTATAAGTGAGTATATTTATTGCTAGAATTAATATACATATATGAGGTATGTCGTATTTTGTTTAGCTCTAGCTACTATAGGGGTTTTCTTGTCTTGAAAGGATGACCTGGCAAATTTTCTAACCTTTTGCACTCAAATGGCGACTCTAAGTTGACGCTAAAAATTGCTTTGTTGTTGCTTAAAAAATGTTTACATTGCTCTGGTTGTATGTAGAAGTTCCAAAAATTCAAGTGTTATGTTGTTCAGTACCGAGGGGGACCATCATGTGGTGGGACTTTTATTTTTTCCGGTGGACACTCCAAGGTCAGGTGAAGGTCGCCTTTCTTTTTTTTTAAATGGAATGATATGTATTTTTATCCACCATCAAATAGTGCGTTTTAAGATAAGTTCAATGACCTATGACTCAAGGTTATTCAAGGTCAAACTTGCAGGGAAGGTATATGTACCTATAAAAGGAAGTAAATCATGTTGAGTGGAAATACTCTAGGTCAGAGGAAATATCTTGGTTTTAAGGAGGAATAATTTTATACGAGGAATAATCTCCCAACAGCTACAATTTAATCATGCAATCGAGACACACGCGCGTCCACAGTGCGGCCTTTAATATCTGCACAGACAGCTGGAACACAAGCGCATTCAATTAACAGTGAAACACATCGAGATTAGTACTTGTTTATTGTACGAACTATCTCCAAACCGTTTAATTACTGCAGGACAAGCGGACAGGCGTCGCGAGATATTCCAATCCCATTTATCTCGCAGTGTCAATCGCATTACAATTCTGTAATAATCATAGGCTCCGCGTTGCTTCGCAGGATTCTTCTGCTCTCGAGGAACGAGTCTACCGAAGCAGTAAGAATGTGATGCCAGGCTGTCGCGTGTTCCGAGTCTTTTTCATTTGCATGGAAAGCGAAAAGATCGAAGCCAGCGCTAACAACGGAGTTGCGAAGCGAGCGGTCGGTTAATGAGCACAGTGAATCATCATTAAGCACGCGTCACGGAGGAAATGCAGTTCGCCATTATCGAGCACACATTATACGGAGAACAGAGTTAGCCATCATTTAGGGCACATCGCGCGGATGGTACGGTTATAATCAAAAACACATCAGAACAAACTCGATCATCATGCGGTCGAATAGAATGATAACGGGCAAACTGACGGTCACGTGAGCGACAGCACGCCCGAAAGCTCGAAATAAATATGTCGGAATCAAATTTCGAAAAAAAAATGGGGACAAGCCGCGGTAACCGCAGTTCACCGCGTAAAATGGCATTCGCAATAAAAAATCGGAGGAAACAATTCCAGGGATTACTTCCTACATTATGTTTCCTCTCATGTTACTGAAAATAGTATTTCAAATTTTTATTTCTTTGTACAAGCGTATTATACAGGGTGTCCCAAATATACTTCATTGAAAGATTCCTGGGGTCATTTGGAGTAACTTTTTCCTTTACGCCAATATTCTCCGCAGCTTCGTTCAGCAGTTATTAACGAAAAACGTGGACCAATCAGAGCGCGGCTACTGCGGAGGGACTCGGGCTCGGTGACGCATCCCACTGAGCGCGACGCTGGCATTGGCCGAGTCGGAATCTGTCCGCCGCAGCCGCGCTGTGATTGGCTCGTGTTTTTAGTTAATAACTCCTTAACAAAACCACGGAGAACATTTCCGCAAAGGAAAAAGTTACTTCAAATGACCCCAGGAATCATTCCTTTCAAGGAAGTACATTTTTGAGACACCCTGTATACATATATCTATTTAATATTGTACGCATTTCATGTATATATCTTTTAACACGAACTTTACGTAATTTGGAAATACACGAAGGAGTTATGTATTATTTATTGATTAGATATCCAAAGCAGTAGAAATTGAGTATTACTTATGATCAGCCGTTTGAAGAAGTACAAAATCGAGTATTATTTGTGAGCAGATACTTCAAGAAGTAGAAAATAAAAATTGACCACAATTTTTAGTCTGTTATCAGAAGAATTATAAACTGGCATATATTAAAATGTTTAAAGCAGCAAGAATTGAACATTATTTACAGTAAAATATTCCAAAGAATAAAAATAGCTTCTGTTTGTCGTCAGACATTTCAAGAAGTAGAAAATAAAAATTGACTACAATTTTTAGTCTGTTATCAGAAGAATTATAAACTGGCATATATTAAAATGTTTAAAGCAGCAAGAATTGAACATTATTTACAGTAAAATATTCCAAAGAATAAAAATAGCTTCTGTTTGTCGTCAGACATTTCAAGAAGTAGAAAATAAAAATTGACTACAATTTTTAGTCTGTTATCAGAAGAGTTATAAACTGGCATATATTAACTTTTTATAGCAGCAAGATTTGAATATTATTTACAGTAGAATATTCCAAAGAATAAACATAACTTCTGTTTGTCGTCAGACATTTCAAGAAGTAGCAAATGACAATTATCTGCGATCAGATATTAGAATAAGTAGAAACGGATGATTATAAATGATCGCCCTCGACCGGTCACTTAATGAGCACGGAAGTGTCCGAGTTACGCGCAATTATCGTCCGTTTCATTACACAGCGGCGGCACAGTGGTGGGCGCACGCATGAGGGGTTGTTAGTGAAATTCGTGAGATAAGGATATATCAGCACGGAATATCCTATTCGCGAGTCTTCGCACGAGCAGGACGGGACAGCCTGTCCCGGATAACGGATCAACGAGTAATCTCCATTATCGTCGCAGCGCATATGAGAACCTCCAGTTGGCCGATGTTCTCTCCACTGTCCACCAAAGGATACGGTTACGAGGATCGTACAGCTGGACCGCGAGGAAATTTCGAGGAATACCCCTGCGACGATACCGAAGTCCGTACGTGCGACCATAAACCCTCGGATACGCCGATGAACCGCGGGAAAAATTTCGAATTCCATGTGTCGGGTCACTCGACATCTGGCTGTAATTTTCGACACGAATCTGGCGCAATCGATACTGAAATCCTCGAAGCGGAAAGATGCTTCTACGGATTAGCCTCATAAATGGAATCGCTCTTTATTATACTACCCAGCTAGTGAAAAATTCAGCCGTTATTTGTGTAGAATTTTTTTTTTCTTATTACACACAACAACGAGGAACGACGAATTAGGTTGCACCCCCCCGGGATATTTTCGAAACCGAAAACTGCATAGTTTTCGAAAGCGTCACTGCAGAATGACCCGTCGGGCATAAAACGAACACCATGGTACTCGTGTTTGCTGTCCAGGAAACGGCAGAACTGGGTAAATATGGATGCGAATCGTTTACGAAATTCTATACAAACAGAAGCCGCGTGGCAGTCGCCAGTCTCAGAGCGGCACGTTGCAACAGTTGCAGTTGCAGCCGCATTCCTCTATAATTACGCCCGCAGGGCGAACATTTTTTCGGATTTTCTGTCGAAACAATTATTACAATTTCTACAATATATGTACTTTTAAATGAGCTAACTGTTGAAAAATGAAATCCATCCATTTTTCTAGAACGAGTGTCCAAAAGTCACATTTTTCCTGAAGTAGAATCGACGATGCATGGTCAGACAACTTCTGGGAGAAATGCTGTCACTCATTTTTTTAGATTGCGCATCTATAAAATTTCTGCAAATTGTACAATATATGTACTTTTAAATAAGGTCCTCGTTAAAAGAAGATGTCCATCAATTTTTCAAAAAAAAATTCCAAGTGCCGTCATAAGTAGAATAATATACGTGGTCAGACAACACCTGGACGAAAGCTTGTCACTCTGTTTTCTAATATTTCTC
This sequence comes from Halictus rubicundus, assembly GCF_050948215.1. Classification (NCBI taxonomy): domain Eukaryota; kingdom Metazoa; phylum Arthropoda; class Insecta; order Hymenoptera; family Halictidae; genus Halictus; species Halictus rubicundus. The sequence goes on from NC_135155.1 coordinate 7,425,253, forward strand.
AGCAAAAGAATGAGTACAATCAGTATAATATATATACTTTTGAATAAGGTAGCCGTTGCATGAGTAAGTTCATCAATTTATCGAGAAAAAATTCGTAAAAGTGACGTTCCACGATAGCAATAGCTGCAGCAACGTTCCTCGGCAATTACGTCCGTCGGATAGAGTGTTTACGTTTACGGTCGATATTTTTACATGTAACGGACCTCGGGCAAGGATTTATCGCGTGAAGTGGCCATTCCGAAGCTGGTATCCTCGCCGCTCTTCTGTTCCTCGTCGTTTTGCCGAAGCGTTCGCGGCAGAATGTGTTTTACGAGACGTTTACGGAGCCGGCTCGCTCGAGCGTCGTCTTAAGCGATCGAATTTTCTCCCCGGCACCCGGGATAAGAAAAAAGACAAACGCCCTAGACCCGTAGGAATTCTAACATAATTACGGACGGAGCTCGTGACTCTGGAAAAACTAACCCAATACCCGCCCGTCCGGCTACGTAATAATATCGTTCCCGATTTTGACGATTCCCTATCAGCCATCGATCGACTCCATTCCGTCGCATTGACCATTTATTTATTGTTCCATTATCCTGCGATTTGTTGCTCTTCCTCGAGAAATATGTTATTCCATTTAACGCAAGAATTATAGAAGTCGAAACAGTTAATCATTGCATAATAACGATTTATGTAATGACTCCATAAAGATGAGTAGCAAATTTTGTTTAAAATCTTCTGCTTGAAGTTGTCAGTTAATTTTACTGGCCTAATGCAAATTTATAACACTTTAAACTCTGATCCCAGCATGAACTAACTGTAAAACATTAAAACAGAAAATTGCCGAATAAAATTCTTTCCACAACTTTATACGAAGCAATCAAATTTGCACCCAGTCCGTAATTTTTTATATCGACAATTCTGGATCAAGAAATTTTAAAAAATCCTGCAATACGTAGTTCAACGTCTGCAAAATGTCGGAATTTTTCCAACATTTTCTACATAAAAATAGCCAGTAAAAATACACCAAAAATACCAATACTCGATCATTCCCACCGAAATAGGAAATTTCACATAAAGGGGAAGAATGGCGCACGGGAAAATTCCCTGAATCGAAGAGCGTTTTTAACCTTATCCCTTCGAATAAATAGAACCATCGATTCGAGAATATTTAAGTAACCCGGTTATCGTTCGCCTAACATTTCCGCCCGTTCCGGTTTAAATATTTCATCGGGTGCGCTAAAATTTTAATTCCCTGACGGAATACGTAAGTCGCTCGGTAGAAAGTTATTAGGCTCCATTAACTACGGCTTAAGTACGGGGGAAACAGTTTTCAATGTTCCGAGGCGAGCCTTCCGGATTAATTAGAATAATTCAGTTTGAGGCGCACGCCGTGCCTTTGCAAAAAGCTGTGCGTGCACAATGTCCCCGCGGAGCGCAGTCGTTCGACCCGGCAGTTGAAAAAAGAAAAAGAAAAAGAAAAAAAAAAGAGAAAAGGAAAAGTGCAGTGCACGTTTACCGAAACGATCCACGAACACGGTCTCGGGTTACTTAAGTTTATTGCCGGAGCCCCGATGGTTCCGTTGCAGGTTCGCCTTTACTTGCAGCGCCGCCCAAAGTGAAACGATGAAAAAGTTGCGCTAACGGGATCCCGTGTTGCTCCCCCGACCTGTGACCCGTGTAATTAAATATGAATATAATTACCAGATAAAAATGTAAGGCAATTTAGGAACGCGGCCAAACGAATTTAATGAAAACACCAGCGCGCGCGGTTTAAATTCGCAGTGAAACGCCAGGCTTCGAAAATTAACGAAATGTTTCGCGTGGCCGATCAAAATTTTGTCGGAATCCTTTTTTCTTTTATTTTCAGAACAACCGAAATGGGGATGTTTATGTTTTTGTTGTGTGTGTGAGCGTAATAAAGTGCTCGAATATTTTGTGCAATATTTACAGTGACGCATAAGTGTCTGTGTACAAGGATTAATTTGATTAATTTGTTATAGTTGTTCTTAAATGAAGTTCTTAGGGTTAATCAGCAAAATATGACGACTGAACGTTTTCATTTTATTTCTACTCAATTATTTCATGTATTACGACGATATTAGACGTTTGAAGGTCAAGGTTAGACGTAAAGTTTTAAATTAGCTGTGAGTTGGGTTCAGTTCAGATCTATCTCTAATAGATTGGTCCATTTTTGTTGTTAAATGAAGTACGTGTTTACAGTGTATACGTCACAGAAAAAGTGTAAGTTTCATAAATGTATCTACATACTTATTAGTTGCTTTACGTATCAATATATTTAAGATTTTATTTAATATTTAAGATTTTTTGTCCATTACGAATTAAAACTGAAGAACGTTTTGTTTGATACATCTACGAACATTCGAATAAATCAAAACGAATGCATCCGATAAATATAAATCCTTCTGGATAAAATATGACAATGCACATGTTACGTACACAACAATACTGATTTATTTATTGTTACGAAGTAAACCGTGGGCTCACTTTCAATCGTATAAAAATATTGAATTGTATTATATCAAATTCTATCCATCATGCTTAATTAGACAGACGTACAAATATAATAATAAATAATATATAAATAGAGAATGTTGTTTATTCTCCTTTATCTCTGTCGTGATTTATAATCATCTCTGTTAAAATAAGCAATTGAGTTGAATAAAATTGAACGCAGTGTGAGTAATATGCAACACTGTTTGTACTACATGAATGTAAAAACTGTATGCTCTAGAAAAAGTTTTTAAATTTCGCTGCATGCAAATACATTTACCTTTCAAATTAGAATGTGCATACATTGACCAGTGGGCGGGTTCATTTACAAAATTATCATATTTGCTGTACCCTCTATATTATTCATTGAAAACGTTTCAAAAACGGGTCAGTTACTATACATTACATTTCCAAAATCTACATAGAACAATTCTACAAGAAAAGCTAAGTCGAAAATGTAAAATAAAATTTATTCATCGAAGCCTTCCTTTCGCAGATAATCAATTCCAAGAGTTCCTTCGACACGAATGCATTTAGAAGAAGTAGAATTGAACATTCATGGCCAGACACGGTCACTGTCGCGTCCTACTTTCCAATATTGATTATCTCAAAAACTGATCAAGATATCAAAACATCTTCTTGTATCTCCCCGACTATTTTGCACATAGAATTCTCAAAAAAATTTATTTTCGGTAAAATAACAATTTCGACAAATGCAAAACTACGATAACCTGTGCACGCTATTCTTTAATCCGAATTGTTTCGGAAACGAGAAACCATATGAAAAACTTTTTCAATTTCGATTTTTCAACGTTTTCGGGTAGTTTGTAAATTAAAAAGAGACTATTCATTTTTTAAAGAACCTTTTTCACAAAAGAATATTTTATTTTTTGGACGATTTGGGGGATTTACCACGTTTGGGGAAACAACTTCTGAGAGATAGACATTGCCTTTATGATTTTGAAGAAAATAAATTACCACAAGTTGCAGAATATATGCACGTTCGTATAAGGTACTTGTTAAAAAAAAAAAATAAATCTACTCATTTTTCCAGAAATAATTCCTAAAGGTCACGTTCCATAAGAAGTAGAATCAGTCGTACATAGTCAGACACTCTGCCAGTGCTGACTCTGCTCTGACTAACCCTATTTTTCAACCTCGATTATCTCCAAAACAAAACACGCTACCCAAAAACTTTTTCCCACCATTTCAACTAAGCATTGCCCATAGAATCCACTCCCTCGATCGTGCCGCGCAAACACAAACGCGCACATCCGTAGCTAGACAAACTGTCAGAAGACTCGTCCAGCAGATATCCGCCAAGTAGCTGGAAACTGTAGTCGGACATCGGTTCGCCGACATCGTTTCGTTTCACGGATTGGTCCGTTAGGGAGCCACCGCACGGAGAAAACTTTCGTCGACGAATTAATGTCCCCGTGACAAGATTAACCGTATCCCGTGTCTGCGGCTAAACAAAACACGCACGCGTGCGGCGACAAGAAATCCTCGGCGAGGGGGCTAAGCTTGAGAAGCTGGGACAGAGAGGGAGAGAGAGAGAGAGAGAGAGAGGCACGGCACGCTCTCGTCTGTCCCAAGTTAGCCTCGTCCCCGAGTTTGCCCCGAGCCTGGGATAATTGTCGGTGAGTAACGTCAGACTCGCCTAAGTAAGATTTAACTCGGTGCAACGCGGTATGATTCGGTTATAACTCGATATTAACTGTAACGAAGCACGTCTTGCCTACTCCGGCGGGGCTTAAGCACCATCGGGTTAACGAAGAACCTATGTGCGTCTATACCGGCCGGGTTATGCTCGACCCGCAAGTGCATGGGTGCAACAAGAGTACACCGTTGCAACGGAGGGAAGACGATATAGCCGCCGCCGTCGCCGCAACCCTCGGTTGTTGCTGCTGCGAGAGAGACAGAGTGAGGGAGGGAACAGACAGGGGGGGGGGTAACAGTTACGGCATACGGTAACGCGCCAGTATTGACAAACATCTTCATTAGCTGTCGGGGCTGCTTGTGCGCTATCTGCCTACAAACGCCCTATATACCCCTCGCCGGAGTCACTATCTACCTGCGGATACCTACGTTCCGACGACCCAACCGGCAGACACGCCGTCGATTCGACGGGATTGCCCTCTAATACGAACTGAAACGACACGTGCGTGGCCGGTTACCCTACCTCTTCGGCCCGCGATGCGCCGGGCTGCATTGTGACATTGACTGATCCGATGCGCTCTGCTCCCGCGCTCCCAGTTCTGGATAATGCAGCCTTTACGCTGCACCCACGGCTTCATTCTGGTGATAATTAGACTGTGCGTCTTTGTGCGAAATGAATTGAAATTCACAGAAACCAGACAAGCATTCCCTCTTACTGCTCAAACACATTTACATCCTCAAAATCCTTTGATTTTCGTATCGTTTCGGGTTACACCCGCCCAGTTTTGTCATAAATGCATAAAACTTGCTATTTACAGTGATTTCTCTATGTATGTCGCCAAGGCCTGGATGATAAACGTAGCGGATTCGTCCCCACTACCGCGGGGTATACGCGGGCTCGGATATGCCTCCTGCACGATATACGACGCTGGCCAGACCCGCGTTGTTGACATATATCGAGAATTCATTGTACTATTTGTATTTTCATATGTGATAAAAATTCACTTTACTTTATTTAACCTTCTTCAGTTTACTCGGTAAGCATGTTAATCGTATTATGTGCCATATGAATCTTGAAGGGTTTTTTTTTAAACGCCCTTTATATTAATAAACACAGTACCCTCGTCTATAATTTTCACTAGATTGCTTCAAAGAAGAACAAGAACTGAAAGAGATTTAGTAAGAATTTAATGGGGTCTTACTTCGAATTTTTGTTAATCGTCAGGGAGAATTTAGAGTCGAGATTAAAGCAACATAGTTGTCGCAGTGTAGAACGGATTAAAGAAAGTTTTATTCGACCGGTATCCGGCGATTAGGGATTCGCGAAAGTTCGCGCCGAAGATATTTGTCTCTGCCCCCCGAGTCGAAGCACAGTTTTCAAGTAGAACCAAAAGGTACCATAGATCTACTGGGCAGGGGCCCAGGGTAGAACAGTGGGCGGGGGTGGGGGTGAGGGGGCGTAACTGCCGAGGCTAAGTCGCCGAATTGTCCACATCCGAGGAGAGGACGAAGGTACACGGGTTAAGTAATGAGCGAGAAGCTGCGCTATTTAACGAGCCCTTAATTTGCGGACCTCGTGAGCCAGCTTCCGAATTAGCCCCGCCTCCCCTCCGTACCAGCACGCCAAGCAAAACAATCGGGTAAGCTAATGAAGTTTCGATGTCGATACTCTCGAGCGAAACGGGTCAGTACGGTCTTAAAATCATGAAGGCGGAATGTTTTTAGTTGGCTCGCAAAAAAAGAAAACTCGACCGAACGACCGCCGACGTTGCGAAAAATATGTACTGGGTGGTCCAAATAAAGATTCCCAGTGTGTTTTTCTAGAATCTACAGGGCGACTTTGAGAAATTCTCTTCGTCACAATTACTGTTTACAACGTTTTTTAGGTATACTGGAACCCAAAGTTCTAGAGGATTTGATACAACTCTTGTTTATCCTTTATCTACGAATGTAACTAGCATTAATAGTGGGACACAACATGGCGGCGCCCTTACCTTTCAAAACCCTTAAAATCCTCAACTTTGACATAACTTCTGAACTACTGATCTCCTAAGATTAAAACTTGGATTTTCGGCACTTACCTGCCAAAAACTACAGGATTACATTAAAAAAATGTTAAAAATTTCTGGTTTCCTGAGCTAAAGTTTAACCAAAGTTCCACTTTACATTTCCTAAAAAGCAGAGTAAGGGAAAAATTTCTCGTATCAACTGGAAGGTTTAACGTCGATTTTGAAAAATTTGTTGTACTTGGTATACTTCATTTGGATCACTCTGTATATTTTTTTATAACCCTTAAACATGTGAACTCACGTACCAGAAATATTGAAGGAAATACGTAAAATCTATATTGAATATTCAGCACTTGCTAATTAAGAAGATTCGAGTGCCTCCAAGTCGACGTCATAGTTAATTACGTTCTTCTTATGTAAACATATCGTCAGTGGACGGTTTATTGAAATTGCACTAGAAAAATTGAGGGTCGGTTATAAACAGTTCCCAGAAATGTGTCTCGGTCATAAAAACGAGGATAAAACTTATAAACGACTATCCTGAAACACCGAAAACAGTGTTTATTATAATTCGAACGACTCGTCTAAAAATCCACTTTTAAATTTGAAACTAGAACAACGTCATCAAATATCGATGAAAATTAATAAACAAGTGCAGGTACATTTAATAAACGCTAAATATTATATTTAATTAAAGTAAAAATATGAAATTATGTTCATAAAATATTGAAGATACTATTTCATTCAATCAACCCATCCAAAAGTTAACTCCCGAAAAGTAAAATTTTAAATTGCAACAATGTGCTGAAATATTGCTAAAATTTAATAAAAAGATACGGATGCGTTTAATAAATATTAAATGTTTGAACATTTCGATGCAGCTACGTTTAATAAGTACTCGGTATTTAATGATCGAATTGCAGGTACGTTTCACAACAATCAAACATTGAATATTTAAGTGACGGTAATTCGCAGTGTAGAGTGAAACGGCACGTCGACGGCGATAAATACGTGATTCAGAATATATTAACGATCTTCGAGTTCCCGTGTCGGGGCGAGTGGAAGAAACCGTTGGATGTTAGAGACGAGCACAATGCTCTCGCAGGTGTTACACGAAGCGGTAAATCAATCTATTTTACGAACATCGTGTCGAAAGACGGTAAGCGGATTTCTGTATATTCCTCACGGGCTACTTAACGCGTATCCTCACGATGATTTATGAGTTGAAGTTCAGCTAAACGACGTGTGAGCGATTATATCCGACCTATAATAAGGAATTAAGACGGGCGGACGTGAGCTGCACGGAATATCCATCGCAAAATATACACTCGACCCCATTTACATTTAAACAAGCCATTTAACTTTCCCTTTAAAGTGCTCGCATTTTCAAAAATTATCAATCCCGTTGAAAATCAAACGTTTGCTCAAACAGTTCCTTAAATATCGTTTACTTAAATACACGTACCGTAAATATTTAACGACGCTGCAACTAATTAGAAGAACATGGAACTTTACATTTTTATACGAAACGGAGTTAAAATCAGGACCGTGAAAGTTTTAACAGTGTTTAAGATCATTTTAATATTCTTTATCTAGCAAATTCGTTAACTTTCTTTGAATATTTTAATTTATACTGAGGCGACAGGATTTTAATTCCTTTCCGTAATAAGCTCCGATTTCCAAGATGGAGAAGGGAATTTTTAAATTTTCAATCGCTGAGAATTCGCAGTGAAATAACATTATCCTGCGATACTGGACGTAACATTATAAAAATCACTCTAATAAACAAGATCTATAAAAATCTCAATTTTATTCTTTTCTAAGTTCTGTCTGCGAGCACAATCTCCTACATTAAATATTAAGAAAATAGTCATTCTAATTAATTTTGGCCTTCCGGTTTCACTTAAGTGAACTAAATTATTGCATTCTCATAACGCGACGTTCCCAAACATACGGTTAACACAACATCCAGAAATGTACAGTGCAAGATTAAAAACAAATTTTGTAAATTACATACAAAATATAAATGTAGGTTGAGGGACACCATTACTGTGGGGGTACCAATTACTGTGCCTATATTAATTAAACTTATTTTTAAAGCATAATGAATATTGAAAAAGAGATATATAACATCTATATTAACTAATCTTAATGAAAAAATTTAATATCTCTTTTTTAATATTCATTATGCTTTAGAAAGAAGTACAATTAATATACGCACAGTAATTGGTACCCCCGCAGTAATTGGGTCCCTTACCCTAAATGTATTTCGCAAACTAGAGGGAACCTCGATGATTCGTTCAAAGATCCCCCGGCGTGTCAGCGAACGCGAATCGTCGCTCGCGAAAATCAGCTTTGCGAGCGAGCATTCATCGTTGATACAGGTGCACCAGCTATAGGCCGGGTTTTGGAAAATTTAATCCATCCCGATCACTGGCCCGGCCCTATGGCCAGAGAGGACAAGGTACAAGGGAAGCAATAACGGTAACATTAGCAGAAGCCAAGCGAGTGGCGAATGTAGGAGTCGGCCGCAACGGTAGTTGCGATGCAAAGAGGTAATGGTCATAATCCTGTTACCAATTCCATTTGTCGAAACAAACGAACTCCGACCGGTACGTGCCGGCGCGGCGTCGCGCATATCTACCCCATTGTCACTAATACAGTTTCTATCCCACTACGAATTGGTCGGGCTCTATTGTCGGTAATTAGAATGTTGGAGAGCTTCGGCTACGCTACTGTCAGACTTCAGCTATCTTTTGCGTCAAAGCCGAGACGAGATGCTCGGCCCGGCCATGAATCCTTCCAACACGTTTTCGTCCTGGAAGAACCATTATATTTCTTGCCGTCTCCTTCTGTCTACTGCTCTAAGTTAGTCGATGTTAGCTTTCTGTGGAGTTTCTTGGCTGGGACTCTCAACTCTTGGATGCCTGAACTCGTGTCGATGTTTAATTATTTTGCTAATTATTTTCTTTTTTATTATTTTTCACTGACGAGAATATCGGACAAAATGTTCAAACAGTGACATTCTGTGGATTTTGTTGGCTTGGACTCTCAATGATTGCATGCATCGTGCCGATGTCTAATTATTTTGCTAATTATATTTTTTTTTATTATTTTGCACTAACCCAAATATTTGACAAAATGTTCAAACTGTGACATTCTGTCGATTTTCTTATTTTGGGCTCTTAACTCTTGGATGGATCGTGCCGGTGGTTAATTAGTTTGCTACTTAATTGTTTTTTCATTATTGTGCACTATCGAAAATATTGGATAAATTGTTCAAAGTGTGACGTGTTGTGGATTTTCTTGGCTTGGACTCTCAATGCTTGCATGCATCGTGCCGATGTCTAATTATTTCGCTACTTTTTTTTTAATTATTTTGCCCTAACCAAAATATTGGACAAAATGTTCAAACTGTGACATTATCGAGTTCACATTGAACCGGCAATAATAAAAATGGAAAAAATGTTCAAAGTGCAATATCGTCAAAGCGACGTTTAAGATGCGCTAGCGAAAATTTTCGGGCGGTGAAAAAATTCAGCGTTTTCTGCCAGCAAAGCGATGTAAAAATCACCCCGGATGAACAAGAAGCCCATGAAAACGTTCCGCAGGGTACAGAATAGTCGATAGAGAGCGTTGCACGTCTACGACACTAAAACCGAAATAAAACCCTCTCCAGTTAAAAAATGCATCGGGTTCGACCGGCAACGGCTACGGTCCTAGGCGGCCGATGCTTTTATTCAAGAGCAACACTTTTTTAGACGCTTGGCTCCCCGCTTTTAACTCGTTAACACTTCGACTACCATGTCGTCCGTATATATAAATAACGTATACTTCGTAATTTAATCGCGAGCTAAACATTCATTTCCACACAGACGTATTAAATTTAACAAATCCCTCTACACTTTACCACCGTCGTTCCTAATGCGTTACCGTGCTGAAAAATTTATGGAGCCACGTCGCGAAAGCTAACAATTTAATCCGAAAATGAAATGTTCATCATTTCACAAGATCTGCTGGTTTATTCGGTCACTATTTAAATTGTTACGTTTTTCATTGTACATAATTTATTGACTGCGTATGCGCTTATGATAATCGATTTCTGTTTAACTCCTGTTTCTTGCGATCGATGCAGACAATTTTTATTTTGCATAAAAATCCGAATATCAAGTTCAATCTCTAGGCAGGGAATTTTGCCAATTAAATGCGGTCCTTGGCTCCTTGGTACTTGTAGTAGCCCTACACGATCTATGTCACAGCACGGACCCGAGGATTGGACTTAGATCAAGACATTACTGTAGCACACAGTGCCGTCTTTTTGGCAAATATTTTTCTGCGAGAAGGCCGAGCATGAATTTGTTTATGAGCACTGTTGTGACAGTGGTATTGAAGATAGTGTTCCGTAGCTGTCCGGCATCCGTGATCCGTCATTTACGAGCAATTAGATGCGGCATAGTGCACGTCCAAGGACATAGCATCCGTACGGGCTTCTACTTATCCGTCGGCAGTTCGATGGCCGGCGTGCCAGTGTATTATCAATCTGGTAAGCATATCGTAGCCGGCCAGTCCCAAGCTGCGCCGCCTATCAGCCTAATCTACTCGCCTAGCGATGCACGCCCGTACGGTGCAAACATCGCCATTGTGTCTATCTGTTGAACTGCAGTGCGGGTATACTCAGGATAATAGCATTGAAAATGATTCTATTCTCGGAAATAATGGCATGGCGCCTGCCGAGCCCGCGCCCACTCACGCCCACAGAGACACAGCCACGTGTGTGCACGTGTGTACGTATGTGCGCGCCTGTGTACGCGTCCGATCCGAACGTCGAACCAGTCCCGAACACTCCGAGCACACTTTCTCGCCTCTATCAACCCGGTCGATCCCCATGAATCCCCTTTTTCCCAGAATGGAACGCATTAAACAGCCTGTTCTTTTTTCGTACTTCAACCGGGCGAGCTTTAACCTGTTCCATGGGATATTTTTCAATCCCGCGTATGTGGCTGCTGGAATTCCGAACCCGTCGGACGAGTTTGAAAGGGTTTTATGCATGAAATCCGCAAGCAGAAATTAAGGGAGTTGCGTTTCGAGGGTTCGAACTTCGAACGATTCGAACGACTACGAACAGATACCTCTTTATGAGATGTTGCGAAAGTCGCTCGCAGTGTTCCAAATCGTTTCAAAACAGTTTTCAGGTTTGAAATTTCCAAGCGCAATTCGTTCGTTTATATTATTTGCTTGGGCGATCTTTTTGTAGGATGCATTGTGCTGTTGTGAACTTTTTCCTAACTTGAGTTAGTTGCGATCTATTCTGAAGTTTCGTGTAGGCAGACACAGTCATAACTAGACTGCGGATAAAATCTAATTTTCAGTGGTAGTGACCTTTGTAGATCTAAAATAAATAAAAATCGTACTGAATTCTGTGGAATTTTATATCATAGCATTTTTTGAAAATTTTCAGGAGCCATAAAGATCCGCAGTTATAACTATAACTAGACTGCAGATTTTCTATGCAAAATAAAAATTGTCCGAATTAATTGCAAGATACAAGGATCGCATGGACATCCATGTGTATCCTCAACAAATTAACTGGATTAAAAACAATAGTGCCTTTAAACGCATTAAATATTTTCTCTTTTCCGTTTGACCCATCAATTCTTACCATAAATTCATAATTTTAATCGTAATATATGGTCCGGCATGATCCACGTATGATTCGCAAATAATTTCTGCGACAATGAAATTCTCGATTTGATCCAGAACAAAATTGAATCTTAATCTTCTTTTCCGGCATAGAAGACTATAATTTATAGAATGTAGATTTTTATTGAAAAACTGTCTGCATCAAAGTCGTTCATTTCCTTTCAGAATTGTTGTAAATAATTTTCTAGCGACGTGTGATCTCGTTTCTAGGAGAAATATTTCCAATGTTTAAAAAGGTGGACCTGCTCGAAGGGTTCGGTCTTAATTCCCGCGATTTTCTGGGTTATAATTCGACCTATTCGGAAATTCACCTAACTTTCCCACTAAACTCCTCGTTTCTGTCCAACGTTCTCCTCTGGCCATTCTTTCACGTCCCAGGACACTCGGCATCGCCGGTCAACGCGCTCGCTTTGTGCGAATCCTCCGGTCCATCCATCTGAATCCCGAATCGACGGATTTCCCTGGCGCTCTTTGATGATCCCGAATCTCTCTGTCACCGTCCCACGCTCGGATTTAAAAGTAGGGCAGTCGGAACACACCGGGACCGACCGAACCGTTCCACGTAGCAGAGTATAGGGGGAACCGGGCGCGGAGTTCTCGAAGACAAAAAAAAATCGATGACTGAGGAGAGGATAGGGTAAGTCGGTTGCCTCGGACTGAACAGATGGGCCGGGATAGTGCCTTCTCTAATGGATTAGGTAGAACGGCCGCGATCGATTTATTGTCGGCAGAATCGAATGAATCGGTCGGAATTGAGTTGCTCAATGAACGGCCACGATAATTGACCTGCGCTACAGAAATAATTATAGTTCTGGAACGTTGGCAAGTCGAGGAGAATGTACGATAACGTGGACCTTATGGGTCAAGATATTTTCTTTTTTGAGATTTTCAGTCTTATCCTCCTAAATTGGGGAAAATCAGTGAAAATCGACACCTCCTTATCCCTTTCAACATGGATGATGGCCGAAACGAAACACATTTTCCTAAAAACTGTCTTTCAAAGAAATTTTCTCAAGATCTCAGAGATTTGATATATTACCTTTTGCCAAATTCTTCATCATACACTTTATTTAATGGCAAATCAAATTTAAACCTGTAGACATTCTAAAATCGGACATTTCATTTGACTTCTGTTTGGACACAAACTTGCAGTTACTTGAACGGAAGGTCCACAGAAGATCCGCGCGTAACGTGTTAATGTCGCTCAACTTTGAACACGCGTAACTTTTGAACCAGTGAATTCCTCGCCTTAGGACTTCGATTTTTGGCATTTTCTCGTCAAGATGTACAGGATTATTTAGTAAAAAGTTAAAACTTTCTGGGTTGCCCAGGTGAAGTTTAACCATTCTGCAACAAAAACTGATCTTTAAGAAATGTTAGGATTGTCAAGATTATATGCTGCATGCTTTAAAATGAGTAAACGATGCAAATTACGGGTCTTTCAACTGGTAATACGCAATGCTTCCGAGGAACCTCCACAAGGAAGTCTCAATCAGGGCAGCTGTGAAAGAAATCGTAAAGCAAGGGGTTAAATAAGTAGTTTGAAACAGTAGTTGGCCGAGACCACGTAATTTGTACATCGCGGTCCGTGCCCGTTGTATCGATTTACGTTCAGAATTTTACGTTTCCCTTTCCCGTTTCGTGTAATTCTTCGTGTCTAATTGTAGAACAGCCGATGGTGTCCGGGCAACGACGACGACGCGACGGCTAGGCGCGTAGCATAACGGCCGAGAAATTTTACGAACACTTTCGGAAGGAGAGTTTTTCACTTTTATAGCGCTCGGCTGCATAGAAATGCACTCTACGACAGGAATATTGCGCGTGCGTTTCGAGCGTGTCTGACCATGGATAACGCGATAAACTTTACGAGCGGAGGCTCGCCGCTCGTAATGGATTTGCAATATGTTGCAAACGGAGCGGCGCCGCGTGAAAAGTGCGACGGCTTGCCATCGGCCGGATTAATATGGATAAAACCACGTCCGATGGAATTTAGGAGCCATAAACGGAATGACTTCCGTTGTTCTCGCGCGAACCTCCCGTACCGGCCGGAATTTATAACGTAAATCAAAGTGTAGGCTGCGTTAGGCTGCGTTAGGCTGCGTTTTTCACGCGTGTTTAAATCGACCGCTCGAGGCACAAAAATCAATGTTCACGTTTCATCATTAGACCGTGGATTCTCATGCAAAGTGAACATTGTCAACATTAATGCCAATGTACAGGAGTAAACATGACTCGGGTATGTCTCCTGCACGATACACGACGCTGGCAAGACCCATGCTGTTGACATATATCGAGAACTCACTGTAATTCGATTCGGCTGAAATAATGGAACAATATTTTCAATATTTTTATTGTGTTGCATTTGGTCCACTCATTTTTATGATAAATGCATAAAATTCGCAATCTACTTATCACACTGCAAACAAGATAAAAACTTTATTGAATTTTCATGAACATGTTCTTACGTCGAATTTTACAATGAAGTATTCGAGAATGTTAAACTACCATGAAATTCGTAGTCAGAGTAACAGAACAATATTTGTGAACCCTTTAAGCGGATAATCTGGTTTTTAATTTTCGAAAAATCGATTTTGATAACTTCAGATACGTATTGGTTCAACGTCCTGTTTTTGCAACAGGGGCGGACAATTTTTACATAAAATTCAGCAGTCTAGTAATTATAAAGTAGTCGCAGGACCACTCGGTATCAGACATTTTAAATTTGGAATTTTTATTTTACTAAATAAATTATCGAGTTGCTGGTTTGGCGCTCAAAACTTTCCTGTAGAATTTCAGCAAAATTGTTCACGTAGGCTCACCGATCTTCCATCTTCCGCAATAATGATCACAGCAGACTGTTTGAATTGCTGTTACCCCCGTAGCGTGTACAAGCGTCGATCAACCGGGCTGCGCGGCGCGGCGTCGGCATTTCGCTCCGTCCTCGAAAATTGTTTACAGGCCGCCTGGCAGAGTATCGTCGGGTATAAGTATAGAACCCGTCGGATCGACGGGTTTGATTGATGCGCGGGCAGATTATGAACGCTTCATACGTTTGTCGCAGCTTGCATGCCAGCCGAATTTCTCGGATCCTTCGGTATCCTTGCGCCGTGAATTGAATCCATCTATCAAGTTCCGGCATCGCGATTGGTGCTTAAGGCGGGGTTTGTATCCCCGGGCTTAGAACAAGATACGTTGATTGAATAGCGGTTGATGTACGAGCAACCGATATCGAAAAAGACCGTATCAATCTGCCGCGGGAGGGGGAGGAGGGGAGGGGCGGCGGCTGCTGCTGCGAAAAAACCGAGCCGACGCGGATAAATAACGTTTAACGAGCCCGGTGGCCGACCGGGGATATGTAACATCTTTAATTCCGCGGAAACGCCACGAGAATTTTTCCGTTGCGAATTTATCCGAGCGCGCGCGCTTTTTTTATACCCGCGTTTTATACTGTTCGGCGCCGTGGTCGACGCCTGGCCCCTTTGCCCGATGAATAAAATACAACGCCGAGTCGATTTTCGCCGCTTCAATTATTTCCGAGGCGATCTGAAAAATTCACCGGGACGCGGTAACTTTGTCAAGCCGCCTGATTAATTCAGCGAAGATCGGCCACAAGTTCCAGACGGAATCTCTGGCTCTGCTGCAGCGAGGTTTTTCCGCGTAAAATCAAAATTTTCTGACCTGACGCTGCTGGGAATAATTTACGTCCGAACCTTCTGCTCCATGAGCTTCGCTATCTTAATTGCATTGCTGGACTTTAAGTCTTTGCATATTGTTCGATAGAAGCTTTCCACGTAAAATGGAAAGTTTTGAACGTACGAGATACAGTAAAAATTCTACTGAAGTCACTGCCGACGTTCCCTACTTATGACACTCGAACACCTCATACCACTCAAGAACCGTCGTGTCGCGGTCACCACATTGTCGGGTATATCGGTGTGAGACCCGAAGACCACTACTAATCCAATTACAAAACTTCTTTATTTTTCATTATTTTTTTATGAAACTTTTACCAACATATTCGTGGCATTTTTCTGATTAAAATGATACCAAATATTATATAATTCCGATGTTATTTACTTGTGTAACAAGCGATGAAAGTTTCGAACGCAGAGGAGGACAGCGTATGGGAAAGAAAGAGACGCAGAGAGTCGAAGCGTTCGGAAAAGATCAAAGACTGGCGTGAGCGCAGGCTTTTAAATGAAAAATTTAACTTTTTTATTATTAATTATTTTTTTGTTTTGTAATTGGATTAGTAGTGGTCTTCGGGTCTCACACCGATATACCCGACAATGTGGTGACCGCGACGGTTCTCGAGTTTCGCTGTCAGCACCTCCGTACAACATCGTATTTCAAACGCGACGCCGGCGAGTACCTCCGACGTTCCCTACAGAAGTCACTGAAAAAGAACCAAAAGAGTGACTTCAGTAGAATTTTTACTGTAGCACAGTGTATAATTTATTTGCTTGTTTTGCAATTGGTAAGATTTGTAATTTTATTTGTATTGCTGGGATAGGTTCTTGGACAAAATCAAAATTTTCTGACCTGACACTGTTGGGAATAGTTTGAACCTGCTGCATGAGGTGACAGGCGAACTGACTAAGATCGTGTAGATCAAGACTTTACTGTATTACACTAGCTTTTGTGCGATGTCAAAATCTTCGGAGTTACAAGTTACTATTGTTATTATTTATTTACCCTTGTGTTTCATAGGCGTTGTAGTTGTAATTTTTAATTTTTATACAAAATTGGAAATTAAACTTTTTAGTTTGAATTATATTGCCAGATTACAGGTTCCTGGGCGAAATCAAAATATTCTCTATGTGAAACTGCTCTTAATGAGTCAGCTTATAACTTTGTGCTTTATGCTTTGCAATTTTAACTAAATTGTTAGACCAAAGGGCTCTGTGCAGAATCAATATTTTCTGACATGTGAGGCACTGCTGTTAATAATGTATTTCTTCGCCTTGTGCTTCACAAGCTTCGTAATATTAATTATAATGTCACACGAAACGCTTTCTAGGCAAAATGGAAATTTACGAAACACTATGAAACACTACTGTTAACAATTCCCTCATTCATTCATTCCTTAGTTAATTTTATTCATCTCTGAATGAAATGATCTGGAGAAAATAAAAATATTGTAACAAAATAAAATTTCCCTGCTCTGTCCAAGAGTAGCAGGCACCACAAATATTGTGGAAAATCAATTTCCTTGATCAACAATTTACGGCTACAATTTCCCCGATTAAAACCGAATAGTCCGCCGCTGCGCGTTGGTTCTTTCAATTATAATTGATTTAATATTTCATCGAGGGTGCGTCACGAATCGATAGTTTTTCTGCAGCGACTCTGTCGGCCGTCGTCGATGATTCGATATTCAGTTCCGACTGGAACGCTTGAATTACGTCGCCAAAGTCTGATTAATTTCGTTACTTAATAGTTGCCACTCTGCCGACGAATTAAACTCGAGTCGAACGAAACTCCGTGTCTCCTTCGCGGGCCCCCGCATCGTTCACTGTCGGTGCTCCCAATGAATTATTGAAAACAAATTCTAAATCGAATCAGGGGAGCCACTTAGCTCGCCTCCCCCCCCCCCCCCCCCCATCGCTTCTCGTGGAGCATCGCGTGTCAACAAAGCGATCGATGTCGATTAACGAGGCGCTATTATGCTTCGTTCGCCTCCGTAAATTAGTATCGACAAGATTATTAGCTTGGCGCGTCAACAATTACATTCTGTTCTTGAGGGCAACCCCTTAACACCTGGCTGACAGTTCTGGGAGAACATCATTTATTATTAGACAGGTCTTCTTGCAAATTTTTGTGAAAATTAAAATTAAGGAATTATTTGTATAAAATTCTTTCCTAGAATTCTTTCGCTGTTGAGAAAATAATTTTAGATGTGATCATTAGACTGCGGATCTTATGACAAAAATGAGTAGATGCAACTTGAAGCAGAAGGATAAATAGGATTTAAGGGTGTTGGCATATTATTTTTAACACTTATTAGACATATTACTGAGGGAGACAAATTTTGATTTGGTTCCAGAGCCTCGTAATTGATGCAGAAAATTTTTATTTAGAGATCCACAGTGATTATATCCTTATTCCAGCAACGGAATAATAATAACAATTTTTTTGCGGAAGCGTGAAAATGTTGGCATGCTCTCGAATTGAAAAATGACTTGGTTGACTTTGAATGGAGCTGGAAATAAAGTGATCTTGAGGCTGGAGCTTCCAGTTTTGAATCTGTCAGGCGACCAGGCCCTGAGATTCCCGTTGGCATCGCGAGGGGTATGTATTATCCTTTGTTCCAGGATAGAATACGCGGCTGCGGCCCTCCGGCCAGCACGGAGGCGGTACATACGTCATTGTCCAACGACCGTTCTGCGGTGGTAATTGTCATTTGATCCCGGTAACTCCCCGTATATATGTAGCATCCGCGGTTCCTACCCGCCTCGGAGACATTCATCATTTACAGACAATTGCCTCAACTTGCCTTGCACGATGCACGATGCGCAGACCGCTGGCAACCCAAGTGAGACGTCCTACTCTCCCCGGTGTTCATCGATGCAATATATATTCTGCACACGACCGCTAAGTACACGCGACATGCACTCGTAAGATGCTGCCTCCTGCGCCGACCACCTGATGTGCAACGTGTAATCGGTTTTTCGGACGTCTTCATCGCCGGATGGTCCAGCGAGATAAGCATGAGCGATTGGAGGGATGGGGTCTTCCATGGTTGAAACAGTTTTGCTTCCTACACAACTTTCTTATTGAATATTTTTGCTCAGGATTCACAGACTGCATCAAAATTTTATTCGACTCAATGGTCAATTTAATCAATTGAGAAAAAGATGAAATTCTATCTATTATAGGATTTCATTAAGTTTGTGATTCTTATTGCTTTCAAAAGGCAATTTAATATTTTTGCAGACGAATTCCAAAGGCAAAAGTTCGATAGAAATTTTATTTTGTTCGATTTTAGTGAATCAGAAACAATATCAAATTCCATTAAACTTGTAGCTTGCTGTCAACGATTTTTTGGTTTTGTTAATGCTTTCAGTGGACAATTTAATAATTTTGTGGGTGATTTACGGAAACAATAGGTTTCGTTAAAAGCTTATATTATTCAATAATTCTTGTTCGAAAATTCAGTGAATGGGAAAGAGGTGGAACGGTATTATGTTTCCGAAATGAATTACGATTCTCGTATAGAAAAAGCTGACAAAAAATGATGACATTTAATTGTCAGATTAAGGAGTTTTACACGTGTAGGTGCACCATACATAAAAATTTTTCAAAAAATTGCAAAGTACAAAATTCGATAAAATTTAATACAGTTTCACGATGTTGTTAATACACCAGAAAAATTGACAAATGAAACGAAATTTCATTTAATCTCGTTGAAAACAGTGAATTCAATTTTTTTTATATTTGTCTAAACGAGCGTAAAAATTCCCATGGACTTTTCCGGAGTCGATACATCTACATAGAATTGACTGAAAAATGTTTCATACATTTTTTCGTAACAAGAAAAATAATGGAAACATTTTTTCGTTGATTGGATCAATTTTCCTTTTTTCGTACCACATACGTATAACTCTCCAATATTCCGTTGCTTTTTATATGAACAACCTGCTGTGTAATAGTGTTTAATTTTTACGCTGTCTTAATTAGACTAGTTAGTCGTATTGTTTTCTTTCGAAATGTTTGTTGCTCGAAAAATATCGAAAGCTCAATTAAAGGTCGGTTTTGTGCATAGCTTCGCTCACTTCACATTTTTACGACTTTTCATATGGAAAATATAAATTTCATGTTTTAGGACATATTGATCGCTGATTGGTATTTGACACATTTTGAAAATCCAAGACGCATTGTTAAGGATATCTTAATATATTTTTTAACAGCGACATCTGCTTCAATTGTCTAACAAAAAATCATGTCTGGTAACACAATGTAACAATTTCCTCCGACATTTTCATTTAATTAGTTCTTTGATTAGCCATGTCGATAAAATTTATACAAAATACAAATTTTTTCCTTAAATTACAAGGCACAGGAACCGTACAGAAATTTCTCTCTTGCTTTAATTATTCTATTAATTACGGTGGAAATTAATGGATAATCATGGTGGAAATTTCCCCCTCGCATTTTTTGTCATAAATGCACAAATTCCACAGTGTAATTATTATTATTTCGGACGTCCATCATAGTCGGTAGGTATTACGTACTTTAAATTAAGTGTTAATCCTAATATATTATTTAGCAATTCGTCGAATTTGTACAGTATAAGCTTTCAAAATGGCGCACTGGTGGATAATCCAATTTATTTTCCACGATCCATGCAGTTCTGGAATGGAACATTGTTTTTCATAGCCAGACCGCCGCTTTAAAACGGTATACTGAAAACGTTTACCTGGAATGCTGATGGCGTACAAATTATCTGCCGGAACGCGGCCCTTTCGCGAAGATACATCGTCATCGTCGAAAACCACGTATGTATTTCAATCTCCTTCGCTTTTCCATCGAAAATTTCGTTGCACCGGGGCATAGTGAAATTTGATGCGCTGGCTATACCGTGACTCTTACATGATGGTAGACAGAGTACTTCGGCTGCATCTTTTCAGGTAGATCTTTCCGACAGACTCGCAACCGGGGCTTAAATTGGAGAAATTAAAAAACTATTTCATGTATTATTTTGTTGAGGAAAGATCAGCATGAAACCTTTCAGACCGATTCCTACGAATATTATACAAAATTGATTCGATCAAATAAGAACTGGGACGACGTTCTAATGTCCGCCTCCTTAACCCTTAAACGGGGCCCCACTCAAATGTATACTAATAATAATAAAATTGCTAAAATAAATTAAAATTGTTAAAAATGCTAAAATAAATTTAAATTTTGGATTCATCTCACTAGGTTTCTATCTACCATTTTCGATACTGATGACTATATAATTTAATTCATTCATTCCATTTTTAAAATATATTTTAGAGGTCTACTTAAAAGCTGAAGAATAACTTTTTATTCAAATGTAAAATAGAAAGTGAGATATTTTCATACTCTTATGATAAAATAATTGTTGTTTTTATTAAAGGAACGGTGAGAGTAAAGAAAGGACACTTCACAAAACAGTCGAGGATTCCGAATAGACAAGAAACAAGACTTTATTAATTATATCCGGACCGAAATTACAACCGTCGATGTCAGCGTGTCGCGTATACTTGAGCACTAAAAATCTCGCCACACCGAAAATACTTCTACAGTCCGAATGCTTGAATCCTAACTTTCTGCTGCGGGGTCAGCTCTATTTATACAAAAATTGACTGGGCGGAGGTATCCGCTAACGGGGGAAAAATCATCCCTATTCGTTAGACGACTTGGGGGAGGAGGGTCTTCTTGATCCGTGGAGGAGAAAGTCACTCCCTCAAGTCGTTTTAGTGCACTTCTAAAAAGTATGCCTCCCGGAGCAGCGCGTTTACGGTACCCTAAAATGGGCCTCTTAATTTATGGCCCCCTCGACTGGCGCAGGCCAAGGGTAGTGCCAATTGCACGGATGGCCTGCACATGTATTAGGACCCACTCTGTCCGTTCGGGGCCTTCGTTTACCATTTTATGGCCTCCTTTTCCGTAGTCATTTAGAAAACGGCGGAAAAAAGGGAAGGCCTGTTCGGAAAAATATGCTAAATAGTCGAGGGGCCATCTGTGCCGCTTGTAAATGCACGTGCATTTCTCACAATAATCGTGAGAAAAATCATACTAAATGATAAATAGAATAAGCTGATACATTATTCGAATAATTATTTTTTAAATCTGAACGATGCAGACCTTTCTGGTTTTTTTTCTTCATTTTATATTTTCTAATTAAATTCCATAAAGTGGGAGCAGCGAGGCCATACAAGCAAAAAAGACACAATTTACAAGCGAGCATTTAACCAGGATGAAACGCTCTTTATGCAAACTACGATTTTTACGGAATTAACGAGACCGGTGCTCGAACACGTCGCGACCATAAACGATAAACGGTGCGTAACAAGTTCCGAAATAATTATCAACGTCTTCCCGTATCCGGGTGATAAATATTCATAAGGCGTTTCAAGATATTCCGGCTAACGCGCGACGTGACCGTGGACCTTGTCCTTAATTAACAGCTTTCTGAAACGGACCCGCTGACAGAACTTGCGTCCCTAAGCGTTGGCAATATCCGGGCACAAACAACAATTCTAACTTGTAAAATATCAAAAATTAAATGTTTTCGAATACCTCTTGCTCTTAGGACCGTTTTTTGAATTTTACATCCAACTGGACAGAAAAGCGGGTCCTTATCAAAGTCACTTTTAAAACAATCAAAAGGTGCATTAGAGAAATGGCTGCCACGTTCTTCTAGCTTAAGACACCTAGCTCAATTTTTCGGAAAATACTCCCTAAATATCACGTAATAGGATGCACCAATTGATTTTTTAGAAAACAAAATTTCATTACAGTGCAAAGCGAAAACTTCAAAATCTAGATAACAATTGTGTTCAGAAAGAAAGAAGTTCGAATCTTATATATTCTAAAAAATGAGTAATTTAAAAAATAATTCATACCGTACGATTTTTTCCATTTTGGTTACAGCGATTATGGGTTCTCAGTAGACTCGCCGCTTCGGCGAGGGCGCTCCGATCTCGCGAGAGTAATCGAGCCGCGGCGAGCGAGAACGTTTCGCGATTCTCGCGATTTCGAGTCGCGGTAAGTATGCAGGCTTATAGATCAGCGGGTTAGCTGCGTTTTATGGAGGTCGATCGTTTTCGGCGAAGCCAGCATAGCCGGTGAACGAGGCCTCGATACCGGGTTAATACTGGAAATGCCGAATGATCGGGCCGAAATCCTCGGCGAGATGCTTGCATCTCCGTTCGAAATTGGCACGGATGTCGAACATCTCATAAGCCGGATCCCGGCGAAATGTCGGCTATATGGCATTCCGTGCCTGTGACCCTCGGCGCCCGATAATTATCTTTAATAGCGCGCCAGAAATCGGCCCGGATGCTAATTGCGCGAGCGGGATCGCGCCGGGAATAGGTCGACTTGTCACTCGACTCGAATCCGATGACGAAAACGTCACTGTCCGGCTCCGGATACGAACTGACGCGGAAGTCTCCGATTGATTGAGGAGTCCCCGAATTGGTTGATTCAGCCCTGCAAATCGTGGTATTATCAATTCATGCGATTTTACGCCGCGGTGCGTTGAACAGCCCGTTTTCTGAACAATATTCCATTAATCGAAAATTACAGGCGGAAAAATATTTCAGACGGAACTTGTAGGATAAGGGAGTATATGACGTATTTGTTTGACATTGCAATAACCTTGAAAAGCTTTGTAGAGATAACAATTTAAATTTTGTGTTACACCAAGACGTTTGCAAACCACTAGAACAATTTTGGTTTTGCCATAAACTATTAGTACACTTGTTGGGTTGCGTTTAATTTATTTTTACAAAAGATTATCTAGAATACAATGGTTGGGTAAAATAATTGAAAGTGTGTTTAGAATATATTTTGGTAATGTTCCATGGGATCTTATTTGGTATTTTATTATAATTGTAGTAAAGTTCTATTATGATTAAAAAATATATTTCTAGAATTGCTTACACACTTATAAAATCAAATGAATTATTTATTGTTTAGCCAGTGGAATATATGTGGTTTAGCCGTATTCTGGTTTTAATTAATGGTTTCATTATTTCTTTTCAGAAATTTTTGTATATGTTTTCCATAGTAACTGTGGAAGACCTATTACAGTAAGGCGGATAATTAACACGGGCGTTCAGCGAACAACTTAATATTGTAACATTAGGAGCGTTTATCCACGGCAACGCCGACTCCCTACTGTATCCTCGAACGTCCAGAAAAGCAGGTTTGTTATTCTCTCAGAGAGAAAATGTAGCGGGTAACGCAATTGTTGGTTTGATTTTGAATAATAAAGGTGCGTTGGCTGGGGTCGTATGAATAATGGACCGTTTATTTATTTATGTAACGGCGAATTAATTAGCGCAATATGCAAAGCTTGTTGTGCTTCGCGCGATTCGCAGCCGCGGTGATGTGTAAGTTATAACGAGCATTAACGGACAAAGTTTCTGATTGCAGTATCATTCCACGTTCTGCGTTTGCCTATGCGATCCGAGTCCATTCCAGATTCGAAGATGATTCTGATCGCAAGTGTCTCCAACTTTATACGATTTGTCTTAAACATCCAAAGAATCGGTTACACATTTAATTTATTCTAAAATGGACTTCGAGAACGAAAAATACAGTGAAAATTATTATTTATTTATTTATTTATTTATTTATTGCCTTGAAGCATATAAGATATATATAGCATACACAATACAAACTATACAATATATGGTTATGTTACAATATGACTGAATGTTTAAATTAGAATTAGTTTACTTCTAATTTTATCATCTGTTATTATTTAAGAGGAACTTAGGAGACCAGCTTAATTCATCTTACTATCAAAATTGCCTTCGGATAATGTATTGACATAAAAATTGATCATTCGATCGAGCATTGAAAGCAGATGTGTGAAAATACAAAATGCAACATAACCTCCAAGAGACAACTTAACCTATAATAGAACGTGAACTAAAAATGCAAATAGAGTAAAAGTAAGAATGTTGATATAGAAGCTGCAGGATCCACGAAAAGTGTCGGACAAGTGAAATAGAAAAGACGCGATGGGATGGCGTCTTAAAAGAGGCGTAATGGAGGATGAAGAATGGAGGATAAAAGGCGCGGCTGAACGAGGGAAGCTCCACGAGTCATTAAACGAAACGTTCCCCGGCGTCGATCGCGATTTAATTGATAGTGAAATCGCGAAGAAGTGACAATTTCCTCGGAGGAGATCTTCGAAAAAGTATTATCGACGGCCGAACGTTCGGCGAGGAACACGTCCTCGGGACCAGCCGATAGACAGCGGAATTGAACGTGGAACCAAAAGGACAAAGATTAATTTGATTTTTCCGCCGGAGGGAGGAGTCATTAAGCCGCGGTATCTCGCCGGAAAACGTTGCATGACGTTAAGTAATGGACTCGCAACCGCGGTCGAATAACGGCAATGATTTACAATGGCCCGTAATTAAAACACTTAACCGAAATTAACAGCTACTGCAGGCCCGGCTAATTAGAACGGAATTGTTTACGCTCGCTTATGGAAAATTAATTTCACCGGCCGACGAAGCAGTCCGGAAGCTCCCCGGATACTTTTCATCGTTCGTTGTTGTCGACCCATTTTTCGAAATCGATGGACGACGAGAACTTCGATTCCGAATTCGGAACGGCACGCCGCGCCGCGCTCGGAAACGCCGGCTGTAACTGTGTTACATAATGCGATTAATTGCGGCAAATTGACTTCGCCGGGCTTTCTCGATTAAAGTAAACCCGATTCGGTGTAAATCCGACAACCATTACAACCCGATCCGTTGTATTGCAGTCGGACACACACGAAAACGCAGATGCGACGCTAAAAAGCCTATGGAAAAAAGCTAGAAAAACAGGAGCCCGGTGAAAACTACACGCGAACAGCACTTTTAACAGGGACCTTTCTCGTTAATTGCCGATAGTTTTGCATACAAACGTGCTAAATTTTCTGCACTGCAGTAGATCAACGGAGCTAACTGATCTAATCAACACTTCGTCCACTGGGAGGCCATTCACCCTAAGACATTCACTGATTCACTGATTTATTTAGGAATTTTTTAAAACATATTCTTAAGGGTACTATTGTTTTTAATGCAGCAGAGGTTGATTTAATGAATTCGCTAGGATCTGTAATTGAATGACGATTTTAAATTCTGGGTCAAAATAGACCCGGATTCCGCCGTCGGTTAATGGAATTCCCAATTATTCCGTTTGCAGACGAGAATTTTTTAGAAGACTTAGAATGCTTTCCTCGGCGAACCGGATTGTATATCAAAGTTTTCAATATTGCGAAATAAGGAACATAAAAATAAGCAGTTTTTTGCAAGATTTCATAAAAAACATAAAAATTCACCCTAGTACGCTAGAATTCATTCTAGTACGCTACCAGAATAATGTAACAGAACATTTGAAGCTAATATACCAAAGCTAGGTTTCTGCTATATACCAGAATATAACTGAATATACTGGAATATACTAGATTATACCAGAATATACTAGAGTATACTAGAATACACCAGACTATACTTGAATGCACCAGAATATAACTGAATATACTGGAATATACTAGATTATACCAGAATATACTAGAATCCACCAGAGTATACTTGAATGCACCAGAGTATACCAGAATATATCAGAATATACCAGAATATACTAGACTGTACTAGAATATACCAGACTATACTTGAATACACCTGAATATACCAGAATATATCAGAATATACCAGAATGTAGTAGAATATACCAGAATGCACTACAATATACTAGAATATACAAGACTATACTCGAATGCACCTGAATATACCAGAATATACAAGAATATACTACAATATACTAGATAAATATCCTACAATATACTACAATATGCTAGAATATACCAGAATATACCAGACTATACTTGAATATAATAGGAAAAAAACCAGAATATACCAGAGAGAACGTGCCAAAGCTTAAACATTTTGGAGTAGGTTTTCCAATTTTCGCGTTCCGTTGCAAAGTATTCCGACACGTTGGCAGCCGCGTAAAAATTCGGTGTTTCCTTGATTTTCCGATGCACGGGTTCGCGGTCGGCTTGCATATCGCGGTAGCCGTCGAATAGCGCCGGTTTCCCGGTTCCTGGCGAATTCATTAAATCATCCTTTACGCGGTCCGCGGAGCCGGTCGATGCCTGGGAAATGAGAATCTCCGGATTTCGCGATCCTGAGGCATCCCGTCTCGGCATCCCCCGTAAACAGAGTTTCTCGGTATGCTACCTCCGAGATTCACGGCGGAACCGCAGTAGATTTAGATTGCCGTCTTCGAGTGGTTCCGGTTTAGATCTACGAGCGGCCGAACGGTGATACGCGTCGATGCGAATATCTCTGCTCGGATTCTTCCGGTTCCAAAACCGACCATGTAAACCACCGACACCGGTCTCGTTCGTATCTGCCGCGAATTCATGGCGCCGCGGGTACCATAACTCTTCCTACCGAACCCGCGGATTGACGGGTCGTGTTTTAAAACTGCTATCCGGTCGCGAAAACTTCAAAATTGTTGCCATTTCTGGCTGATTCTCTCGCATCACTGAATTCACAGATTCTTTGATGACGACAATCAATTTATTCCGAATTTTACCATAACAAAAGCTTCAATTTCTAGGTTGTCTCAACTTTAAACAAGCATCAATTTTGCGCCAGTCAATTCCTCGCCTTGAAACTCCGATTTTTGGCATTTACTCGTCAAGATGTACAGGAATGTATAGAAAAAATTAAAAAATTTCTGGATTGCCAAAGTGAAGTTTAACTCGCGGATTATTGTTGAAAAGAAATTTTGGTACGAATTTGTGATCGACGATCGACGTAGCAAGACGTGGCAATTTCAGTCACAGCAGATGTACATACAGCATAGTGAAGTACAAAGTGCGAATCATGCATGTAAAGGTATATCGAAGATGTGCAGCTACAGCGTCGTATCGATTTATATTCGGCGGAACATTCTAAATGATTTGCAGCAGCTAACGCAGCAGCTCGAACGTTCTATAGAATTTATGAGACGTAACTCCGGAGAATAAACTTCAGCCTCCCTGGAGTAGGTAAACACTCGTCATAAGTGCGAACTAAAATTACCATTATTACTGTTACTGAGTAGTCACGATTGTTTATGTTCGGCTACTGTATTTGAGCAATGTAACGTTCGCGCGCGTAACACTCCGCTCGAAATGTTTGCTGTTTAAGAAGAATACACTTGGCTTGGGCAAATTTCTCCGGAGTATCGAATCGTGGAGGACGCAGCAAATGCTCGCTTGCTGCAAACAAACTATAGTATAAATCAGTTTATACGGGTAACAAGCAAGATGTAACAGCTATAAAAAGACAAAATATTACGAAAATTAGATCTGCTTCGACATTGAGTCGAAAAGAAATTTAAAAGTTAAAGAAGCAATATTTAAAAAAAAGATTGAATAATATTTAAAATAAATTTCAAAAAATGACGGAGGAAAGGCAAAATGACATATGTTAACACTTTGAGTTCTGTTAACAACTTTTAACTTTTGTTAACAATTTTTAAAATTGGAATACGTACTGTCCTTACCGCGAAGGAATAAATACCTAATCGTTTACAATCGGAGCGATAAAAATGGGAACGTACAATTGCTACGCCGTCTATTGTAACAGTGTCGGATTAGAATGACCCAGCATTTGTACATCCAGTGTTACCGGTTCGCCGCTACCTAAAACTGTAAAAATTCTGCTGCGAGATTTAAATCAACTGGCGCCACCGACAACATAAAAAACGAAAAAATCCGGGTTACACGGGCCAACCATCAACCAACAAAATTTTCATTTCAGCAGCGGCGGACGTGAAAGCCGAAAAACAGCGGGCGCAAAAACGGGCAGAGGCGACGTGAATCGCGGCGGATGGCGAAGTTTGCGAAGTATCAGACCCGGCTTAACCGGCTTCAATATCCTCGGATAAAAGTCCTCGGCAGATAAGTTTAATGGTGCGCGTCGAAGCAGCAGTTTGTCACCGGATCGCGCGCGAGCGCTCATCGCCTAACTTGACAACATTACAATTAACCAGACACCGCGATGCAAATCCTCAATCTATCTGAAAATAACTCATTCCGATAACCGTCACGACAATTTTCCAATTTTTATTGAAGAAAAACCAAAAACAACGAAAAAAAAAACACCTTTGAGTACACTGTTCAATACGAATTTCGATTTTGAAAAATGAAGTATTGCGTGGAAAATAAAACTGCCAGAGAGTTGCAGTTAAATTGTGTAGAATTGTTAAATTATGTTCCTCTGAATGGTTTCAATTGGTGGACGAAGGTAGAGAGTGGGGCGTTGAACTAGACCATCGGTTCGGATAAGCGAGGTACTACTATAACGTGGATTAAACACGTAAATATGATCCGAGTGGTGTGGTGTTTGGTATCGTTTTAACCAGAAAAGTGTCAGGGATACGTTGGTAAAAGTTTCATTGAAAAATCGTAACAAACAAAACAGTTCTATCATTAAATTAGTATATTCTTACCTAACCTTGAAGTCAGTTTTCTATTTACTCGTTCTCCTTTTATATATTCGGCAAGATTTATCAAGTTCTAGGAACAAGAGATGAATGAAAACTGTCCGTACACGATATAAGTCACATTTCGGTCCAAGAAGTTTTGACGTATATCAAGACTGTAGTTCAAAAAATTCAATTTTGACTAGTTTTTCGAGATAAAGCGCTGCCGTGGCTCGCAGGAATTTCGTCCAGCCAGCTTCCCGGCTCGCAGCGCAGCAGCGCGCAGTTACGCGACCACTTATGTTCGTCCTGCGAGGGCTCGTTCGTCGAAACCGTGGCGTCACAAGGCCGGTCCGCGCCAAATGAAGTTTCAACGCAATTACAGCGACGCGGCCGGTAACAAGGACGCTGGAGATCTCTTCTCATACATTTACGCTCGGTTTCATTTCGCGTTACCGGGCGGTTATCGTTTTCCCGCCAGATCTTCCGTCTCTGGCTCGCCCGTTATCGCCCCGCGACTGCTTTTTTCCCGCTTTTTCCCTCGCACTATGAAATAAACATAAAATTAAATTGGACCCGGCCGACAAGGATTTCTTGGCTCGGAGGGTGCCTCGAGAGGCCGCGATAACAATTTCCACGACCGAGGCCGAAACCAGCCGCGAAAAATTATCGCGACGATCAAATTTGTAGAGCGATTTAGTCGTTAATTGGGCGAGGGAGAGAAAAGACAGCGAGGAGAGGGGGAGAGGGAGAAAGAGAGAGAGAGACACGATGGCCGCCGAGTCGTCGCGTCGACCGTAGTTCGAGATAGCGCTCGGTTTTGCGGCGAAGTTTCTTCGAATGGCTGGCCACGGATGGACGTAAATACGGAACAATGTGCCGTAAGGGTGTCTGAAAAGCTCCGGCGGAGTTCTGATGACGGTGAACGCGTTCATTCTATTGTCCAACTGCGGCGAACCGGGCTGGAAACTTTTCATCGGAGTCGCAGCGGCTCGGAATGACCGACATTCGGCCGCCGGTTTCTATCAAGATGTTTGCCACCGGCGACGATTCACCGGGAAAATAATCGGCGATCCGGTTTGTTTAAGCGCCGGGAACGTTGCGTCCCCGTAACGTTTCCTGGTCCGTGGCCGTGTCGCGTACGTGAACCACCCGACACCGGAGAATTATGGCAGTCAAGGCAGCCCAAGATTGAAATCCAGCGCCCGGCTCCACGTTGTTTGTCCGCTATCGAGAGCCGCTGAATGGGTGACTTATGACTTCGCGTGGACCAGGCCGGCACAGTACAAACACACGTCCAGATGTATCTTCGTCATACTACAGCGATGTTTGCGCTTTGGCTGAAATTTGAAACATTCCCCGGGAAACGCGAAACGTCTGGCCGACTCGCGACGCTTTTGTGAAAAGCTGCTAGGAAAGAAGGACCACCGGCGGATGCTGGGTCAGTTTGACCCAGATTTGTTCAGATCGAGCGCTGATCTTCTTCCTCGTGCTGCAGATACAACTTGGACGACGAGGTTGCCGATCTTTTTACAAAAGAGACATTTTCTTCATCAATTGCGAAGCACAGGAGCAAAATACCTTCTTTTCTTGAAATGTTTCATAGCATTGAAAATGATGCATCAACATCCTGAAATGGTTTTAATCTCTCGGTAGTTTTAAATTTTATTTTTTCACACCTGCATAACATCTTCGGTCCAGCGATGGCGAATCGAAAGCATTTTTGTCCAGTCTGAGTGAAGTGGTTTGGTAAAGATTTTTATGAGAAGAAAATAATAAGCTGCTGAATCCATTTAGTTTTTCAACTGTTTTAAATTCCACGAACTCATTATGTATGCGTAATATCCGCAATTTATTTATGAATTATACAGTGCTCTTTATACTGTTTCGTACATGTACGTAATAAATTGCTAATTATGTTTTTTGGAACTGAGCAGACCAGCCAAATTTCGCTGTTTCTGAAATGTTTGTACGCCAGCTTCCGATAAGTGAATTGTTAATAACATACAGCTTTTGGGTGTCGACTTTCTTCGACAACACGTGCCACGGAATTTTGGATGGAGAGAGGGACGCAGCAGGCTGTGTAATGCAACGTGTACGACAGATACAGATTCGTGTAATGCAACGCGCGGCACGGTATGCAGCGCAACGTGTATCGCAACGGGAATTTTATGGACGTGTCACGAACGTTTCACGAACTTCGCCATACATCATCGGAATCTGCGATGTTCCGCCGAATGGAATAAAGTGCGAACGTTTCCGTGTTCGTTCGGGATCGCGAACCGATCGTCGTGTCGGTGCGTGCGACGCATTTAAACTCGCGGATCGGCTTACATTAAGCATTACGTTGCAACATGCGAATTTCGCTTTATGGGAAGCTTTTTCTGCCGTGGGAACTGCTCGTTTTATCGCTGTGGATCTTCCTCCTGCTGGTTCTTGATAGCTTATGTGATGCGGTGGCTTGTCCGTTTATGTCGAAAATGAGTGGATCAAACGTAAAACAGTAAAGACATTTAATGAATTTTAAAATACTATTGCATAATGTCTATGTGATTGCCATATCTTGCATTTGATAGAAAATTTGGTTAAACTTTACCTGAGGAAACCAGAAATTTTAAACTTTTTTTTATATAATCCTGTAGATTTTGGCGAAAAAATGCTGATAATTCAAGTTTCAATTCTAGGGGATCACTAGTTCAACAGTTACGCGTGTGTAGAGATCTGCGATTTTCAGCATTTTTGACGGGTAAGGGCGCCGCCATGTTGGTATGTATAGACCGTTGCGCTTCGCTTAACGGGCGGACTTTTATTGATTTTTATTTTTGTTGAATCGAGAGGTGAAAATTAATTTTGGTATAGAGGGACGTTCTATTAAAAAATAAATATAATAGATCTCCATGTAGATCGAGATAAAGCAAAGGAAAATTATGTTTCATGGGAAAATGAATATTTGAGAAGACGATGACAGGACCAAATATATCTCCGACACTGGTAGACAATAATTTGCTATAAGTAATCACATGCGGCTATTTCACTGACTCACAGTGCTACTGATTCTACTGCTAAATATTCATAAGACTATTCCTCTGCTACATATTCATGAGATGATTCTACTGATAAATATTCATGAGACTATTCCGCTGATCGAAAACGGAAAGAGTCTAGCGCGATCGCGACGAATTATTCAGGGAATAAGTATTCACTGGTCGATTCGAATTAATAAAGTCTCTGCAGAGATAAAGGGGATTCCTGCATCGGTAGCAAAGTTTAACCTCCGAACTGCGGGCATGCTCGAACGACCACACGGGTACCAGGTCATACCTATTGACTCACCCGGAAACTTTATTATAATACCTTTTCGAGTGGTTACAAGTATTGTTCAACCCTTACTATGTAGCTTAGCGACCATTCTATTATCCGAACACCGTTCTATTGTTTAATAGTGACAAGATTTTCGTGAACTTTTGCAAATTATCTACGTTAATATTTAGAAGACACATTTTTTGGATAATATAACGACTAATAAAGAACAAAATATAAGTCTCCAGTGTCCCAACAAGCTTCAAATTTGACACTAGGTATACGGAGCACTAGAAGTGACTATTTTACATGGATTTATAAAAATAACGTGTCTATTCAAATTTTTAGTCATTTTTTAAATTACTATATAACCAAAGAGATATAGTTGAATAAGTCCTTATGGATGCATCTTTACAATCTCAGTGATAGTAAATTTGAAATATTAGAGATACTCATGTAAAGTTAGCGATAAATAACTCAGTCTAAGTTGATCCATATGCAACACTGTTTATTGCAAAAATGGATGAAGATCTCTCACGTTTGGTTGATGTTCAGTTAAAATTCTTAATTAAAATTTCTCAGTTAAAATACTCAATTGAAAATCTTAAAACTTGAGTTACTGCAGTGGTCACAAACGATGGAATTTTTAAACAACACAGAAATAATACATACACGCTAATTGTATTTAAAACAAATTCGAGATTTCACTGGAGCAAGCTCTCCAGAGATGGAAAGACCGAGTTAAAACAACTGCTTGAAAAAAGCACAAAACAATCGCGGCAGCTCTAAAGAAATGGCTATAATTGCTTCGAAGAAGATCTGAAGGTATCACTGTTAAACCCATTACCTTTGATACGTATATTTTCCCGCTAAGTATGTCGGGGCTTTCGAGATAATCAGACAGCTCGCCGGAATGACTACTCACAGCGAAGAAGACACCGACGGTGTATTATTGCGAGCGCACGGTCGGGAACGAATAAATTGCAGGAAAGGGTCGGCGAAGGGTGCAGCCGGGGAATTAATTTCATAACGGAGGGCAAAACTTTTCTCGTCGGCCCCGATAGCTGCAGCGGGTCGCGGGGCTCAAAGGCGGGCTGCATTGTTTCTTCAATTGCATCGCTGTCGCACAAGGAAGACGGTCCCGTTGAGTGGACCGGATCACGGGTGAGCGCTTAACAAGCTCTTTAATCTTGACGGAGTCCTGGATAAATAACTGAAGCAAAATTCATTAGTCGAATTAAAAAAAAAAGGAGAAAAAATATAGAGGGGCGTTGGGAGGACGGGGGATAGAGAGCCGCTGTTATTGCTTGTTTCCCGAGGCCGGCCGGTAGTACAAAGGCGAGGCCACCGGGTTTCTTTTCTTCTCCCGTTGTTTCCGCGTGGCCGTCCATTCTGCCGCGGGCCCGCCGGAAACAACGGTCCTCTCGCTACCAGTCTCGCGGGACTCGAATTGTGTACCCTCTTCAGGCATCCTCGGGACCGTTCCGCGAGAATTACGCCGCTGAATGCGGCCGCGGCTTGCCATCCAAATCACCTTACTTCGGATATTTAGCGCTGTTGTGCCCGCCCGCTTTCTTCCCTACCCGGCCTCGTTCATTTGAATTTGAAACGCTCGCCTTAATTCCATTCCTACGCTCCCGGGCGACGCGTTCGCGTCGACGAAACAACGCCGACGACGCTGCGCATCCTTGAGGACACGTCGATTCGTTCTCGCAGGTCCTTTTTGCAACTTCGGACATACGATTGTCAGTCAAATGGAAGCCGGACTTTGTTTTCTCTTTTTATTTCTGTGGAATTGTTTAAAATTACTAACGAGTTACTTTTCTACGTGTATTATGATCACTTTTGCCATCGGATTGGTAATTTTTAATTCCTGTAGAAATCGGAGGGCTGGATTCAAAGTCAATTGCACATGAGGTGCTCCACCTCTTCGTTACTGTTGACAGTTTTTCATAAACAAATAGGAGACCATAAAAATGATGACTTAAACCCAACCTAATTTCACAAATACTATCACCTATTTGATTTTGATCAAAGTGCATTGATTGATGGCAGGGAATAACTCATGTTTTTATTGTGGACTGCAGTGGATTTGAAGGGGAAGAGAACAAAATTGTGAAATTGAGTGGTCTGAATTTTAGAAATGAGTTGAGAACCATTGAAATGATGACTCAAACCCATGCTAATTTTTAATGAACCACGCCCTATTCAATTTTGAACAAAATCGATTCAATGATAACGTGGTACGATCCATTTTTCAATTGCCAATTGTAGCAGGACTTAAGAGGTTATAGAATTCGAAGGCGTGTATTTTATAAACAGTTTTAGAATCAGCAACACGATGACTTAAAGTCACTCTAATTTTAGATGAACTATACCGTATTCGATTTTGAATAAAATTGATTGATTGACAGCATGAAATCAATTATTTCTCAAGCATGGACTGCGGTGGAGTCAAAAGATGAGAGGCAAAACTTTTCAAATTCGAAGGTCCGTATTTTATAAACAAATTCGAAACCAATAAAATGATGACTTAAACCTACCTTAATTTCGTATCAACTACATCATACTCGCTTTTCAACAGAATTGGCTGATTGATGACGTCACAATGACTCATAAAATAATTGAGTACCGTGCTAGAATTAAAAGGTAAAAATGCTTATATTTTGTAAACAAATTCGAAGCGAATCAAGTGATGACTTAAACTCCCCCCATTTTTGCAGGAACTATATCATACTCAATTTTGAACAGAATCGATCGATTGATAAGACGATAGAATGACAATTTCACTCGTGCTTGTAATGTAATTTAAAGGATGGAGCGTCAATTTCGCAGATATTTAGTGCTCTCGCGTCTCGATTTTTCGGCGGAGCGTCTGGCAGGAGTCTCGCATTAATAATTACGTGGACTCGAAGCGAAACTTCGCTCGTTATAAATGAATAACACGCGGCCGCGTAGTGCTCTTCTAAAATAAAATTCTCCGGTTGGTACGTACCGTATGTATTTTACGAACTCGGTAGTTTAGAGCACATTGTCAAGGAGGTAACGTTTCGCAATTTATGGCCGGGAAAGCGTCATTCATTTCGTTGGATTGTACGGGAGATAGCGGGAGCCCTCGCATCGCCGCGAAAATACGAACTTCGCCGTTAAAAAGTTGCAGGTGGCGCCGTGTATGTTTCTCGGTTAGGGAAAGTCCTTGTGAAAGTGTCAAAAGAGGGAAACCGGCCGAGTTTCCTGCGACATCGTGCCCCCCACCGCCCTCGGAACGAGTTAAGTGGGAAAGCACGTAACTCGCTCATTTATTTTAAAACAGTATACCCGGTAAATCACTGCCGCTGCGTCTCTCTCTCTCTCTCTCTCTCTCTCTCTCTCTCCTTCTGCTAACTTACAAATCCACCGGACTCGATTCTTCTCGAAGGGAATGTTAATAGATGCGTGAAAGATTTAATAGCATCGGGGGCGCGACCTGTATCCGGTGATCTATCGCGCAGCTATCTGTCCGAATGCATTCCCAGCTGAATAAATGCAATTTTATTTTAACCCGATTGAATGCAATTTAATTCGCTCCGCCATTAGAATCGTTAATCTCGATAGACCGATCGAGAACTATTTAAATAATTGCCGCGTACTCGATAACGCATTACTGGCTATCTGCTTATTTATTATAAACGGGACGAATTATTTTTTACTGTATTTTTAGGAATCTTATTTTATTAGCTTTTATTTTTTCCGCGTTTTAGTAGTGTCGATTGAATTTTATCAAGTTCTTTTTCATTCTTTTATGACGTGTGACGTTGTTTACGGTTTTATTTATCTACATTTTTGTAAAATTAATTTCTTATTTTGTTCCAATGAATTGTATGCCTGCTACTGTATCAATTGAGTTACGTATTCGTTTTAATAATAATCTGCTTCACCGCTGGAAGCTTCAAACATATTCTATAAAAAGAATTAATAGTATCTACGAACATATTGATCGAATTAGATGACGCAGAGTCATCGTTAAATTTCCGATTGCATCAATGTTCATTTCGAAAAGAATTTGGGAATAGCAAATGATCCAGTTACTCTTAAAATTAGACCGGTATACGAACTTTTATTAAAACAGTAATTGAAGCACGACCTTTCGTAAAGTAAAACGAACTGCAGAATATTTTATTTTAAAAATGTATTCCGGGATCCTTTTTATTTTTTATGTAAATTCGACCTCGTTGGAGGCGTAGGGCGAGGTGGGGTACCACAACGTGCTACCCTATCTAGGGTTGAACCATGACGAAACTTTTTAATTAATAACGGAGAATCAATATCGAAGCAGCAACTTCTGAGAAACCAATTTTTATGAAAACGTGATCTGGACTTAATTGTTTCGGAAGTAAAACGAACAACGAAATATTGTATTCCACAATGTTGTATTCTACAAACAATTTTCATACACTATATTATTTCGTTCTTGGACCAAGGAACAATCCCAAACGAAATAGTCAGATTACGTTATTGAGGATCAATTATTGACAATTGAAATTGCCATTTCTGTCAAAGTATCAACAAAAAAAAAAAAAGAAATCTTTAACCATGGACCATACTTTCAAAAATTACAATTCAAATCCACTATAATGATCTTCAAGTCTGAAAAAACACTTGCATCATCTACCTATAATCTCCACAGTAACCAAGCCCGAAACCTGATTCCAAAATGGAGAAATAATCGCGGTAATACACATAACGCATGAAAGACTTCAAAATTCCTCACTAGGATGTTTAAGCCTGAGGAAACAGCTTCGGAATAATGATTTACACAGCAATCATGCGAAAACCCGGCGTGGAGAACAAGCTGAGCCAAAAAATACAATATTCCGCACATCATAAATTTTCTAAACAATAATGATGGAGGGGACGAAATCTTCGCACATTCTCATTACCGCCGCATTCACGCAGCCGTGCCTCCGCCGGCGTATTCCATCCATAAAAATTGTCGAACACGAACAATAAGAGCAGCGAACGGGAGCGGAGCCCTCGATGCAGATCGTTAGGCGTGTTACGGTTCCCGGAGTCGGAGGCAAGCGATTAAACAATTTTAATTTAAACATTCCTCTCTCAAAGACAGCTGAACGTTCAACGCTCTGCGTCCCGCTCTTCGCTCCTCTCTCCGCTTCGCTCTGCGTCTATGAGAGAGAGAAAGAGAGAGGGAGACAAAAGCAGCGGAAGAGAGAGAGGGGGGAGGGGGTGGAGCTCGTTGAAAAAGCATCGAATTTCCCGAACGATGCAAAGGATCTTACCGCGGCGTCCTCGTCGAGCGTATTCTCCGGGTCGCTTGCCGGAATCGATTATGCTCTCCGGTCTGGAGCGGTCGGACACTCGTTCCCTCGGACAAACAAAAAAGTCGCTGAACCGTCGACGAGACGGAGCTTCTGTCTCTCTGATATGCAAACGTAAGCTTCGGTTAGGTGCACGTATGTATAATAAGAGGGTCCGGTCGGCAGATGCCGGATTATTGCTGCACCGAGCTCTGGCCCTGTCGCCACGGTAGTGCTCCTGATCGAAGCATTCGCTACCATTTCGGCATAGTTTCTCATCTACAATAAATGTCCACGTGAAATTTTCACTGGAAAATTCCAGACACTATATTTCACCCTGTGGATCTTTACGTAAATTTTCATTAACTTCGAGTATCACGTATACCGGAAGTAGCAGTCACGATTATTTGTCCAGATTTTGTAAATAATTATTGCTTTATTTAGATGAGTAGCCTCCTCGCTAGGGACAATTTGAATTTCCCACCGATACGAATTTCAGTACATTCAAATTTTCTTTCTGAAGAAGTGACCAAGGTCGAAGAACTTATGGTCACCGTAGCCGCGACAAAAAGGCAACGTGCTGAAAAGTAAAATTACTATTTGTCCAGATTTGTAAATAATTATTGCTTTGTAGATTAGTAGCCTCCTCGCTAGCGACAATTTCAATTTCCCACCGATACGGAATTACAGTGTAATCAAATTTTCTTTCTGAAGAAGTGACCAAGGTCGAAGAAGTTATGGTCACCGTAGCCGCGACAAAAAGGCAACGTGCTGAAAAGTAAAATAAATTGGATATCGATTGAAAAAGTGAGCCTTTCGGCAAAACGTCGCAAAATTCCGGGACCGCAGCGCAGTTCCCGAAAACGGAACCTGGTCGCGGCAGGGTAGTTTCAACCCCCTGGCCTAAGGGGGGAACGGTGAACGAGGACGACGAAGAGGAACAGGAAGAGGAAGAGCGCACGGTTTCGCCCGAATGCATCGATAGCACTGTGCCCCAGTTCTCCGGTTCTCCCTCTTTTTCTGCGCCCCTTCCCTCGGGCTTCCGCCCATCATCCACCCCTTTCTCAACATCCCCCTCAAACGTCGCTCTATCGCCTCTCTTTCTCTCTCTCTCTCTCTCTCTCTCTCTCTCTCTCTCTCTCTCTTCGTCTCACTCGCGGATTTATAGGCGGCCTTATCGCTACATCCGCACCTCGATAGACTCGCGGCGATACGAACGCAATTCCCGAAATCCTCGGGAATGGCTACGTATACCGCGCCACCTGGAAAATTCGGCACGTCTTGACCAGGGAAATCGTTTTTCATTCGCGAACGAACCGACGATACCCAGGCCGATTTAACGGATCATTCGCACGCGCGAGATTACTATCGCCAGCTTCAGTATTTCTGCGGCGAGCAATTCTGCGAACCCCTGGATCATTATCCACCATTCACCTTAGACTAGCTGTTTTTGTCCTATATGTACAATTTTATTTCGATACAAGACGACGCTTTTTATTTCGAAATAAGAAAATCGCTTCCCCTCTTCTGCTTCATCCGAAATAGGACGAAAGCCGGTCCCGAGCCATCGTCTTGTATCGGAATAAAACTGTAACAGTGAAATATTGGTGTGGGTCAGAAATGACTCCGCCATGGGGTCTAGAATTCGTAGGAGTCTTAATTTTCTTTCTTGTTATCCCCTCTTCTGTTTCTTCATCCGAAATAAGACGAAAGCCGGTCCCGAGCCATCGTCTTGTATCGGAATAAAACTGTATCAGTGAAATATTGTTGCGGGTCAGAAATGACTCCGCCATAGGGTCTGGAACTTGTGGGAGTCTTAATTTTCTTTCATACATTTTTTAATCTATATTTTTTACGACTGGATTTATAATTAATTTATACGATACAAATAAAACAAGAACCCACTCCGGTGAAAACAAACTGAAAACGTCATTAAACTTTGTTAAACTGAGTTCTTTTGAAGTGTACGAATTAGCCACGTCCAGAAATGGACGAAGACTTGCATCATTCAGAATGATCATTGACGGATCGTCGGAATTTTTCGGAACGGGCTACAATTGCGCCGGAAAAGTTGATAACGGGTAGGCACTCCCGCACACCGATTAATAATTTCGGTAAGAGCACAGGGATCGATACTATTCTCCCGGTCCTCGAGCACACTGGCAGCCGAACAAATGAGAGCATTGAAACTTTTATCCAAAGAGCCGGCTAATTGAAACACATCGGTATAGGACGGAGTTCGATCGTCCTACCGAGAAAGTCCAGGCGAACCGGCGCGATGGCGGGGTAATCTTTTTCGGTCACATCTAAGACTTTCGACGTTTCGAAATTCAAATTACTTAGGCTATCTTCGTCGAACTCGTTTCCCCGGCGAATTATGCCTACTTTTGCGTCCACAGCACTTAGGTCGATAGCGCCACACTGGTCGATGATGGAAGTCGACAAAGTACTGGAAACCCCTCTTTTAGCGAATTGAAACTACTGATCACACTTCGATATACTTGTTCCCTTCAAAATTTTATTAATCACCCCTTTTAACTGCTCAACAAAATTCGAGTCATTCGGTTCAATTTTGGAAAAGTTCTGTTTCCACCCTCGTGCACTGTTCTGGTCAAATTGATCCGAAAGCAGACCTTTCTTTTTAATTGTCATATTTCTTCCTGAAACATATAAATTAATTTAACACTTTGTGTACATTGTACGCGAGCTAAAAATTAAATTTTCCCAGAATTGAATGTCAACTGGACACGAGTTAAATACTTTTAAATGTAGATTTAGGATTGTTTAAGATGGAATAAAAATATAAATGTCCCTCCTTCCTGAACAACAGACAACGCTTAAAAAGACTCCAAATATTAGTGGGTGTCACTGTAAAAAAAAGTGGCCTAAACGCATCGAAAAACAATGATGCTTGCAAACCTTTGATTGAGAAGAAATTACATTTTTTACGCGACCTGATTAACAAGATCAGCGTCGGTCACCGGTCACCGACACGCGTCAAGGATCTCCCAAAATCCTTTTTCTTCCGATCACGTGTCCCAGAATGCATTCCGTCACACCTGATCAAATATAATGTCCGCTCACACAGTGGCACTGTGCATCGGTCGGATCACAATGAACTAATAGCGTTTGTGATTAAAGCATAGATCACTCGACGGACGTAAATACAGACTCGGTGATTACGGGATTGGTCAACAATTAATTTCTTGGTACGGTCCGCCAACAATCTCTGTCACGTTATTACATTCGGGGGGGGGGGGGGGGCGTTTGCACGGTAGCCGGTATACATTCTGTTATTAATTTCGGTGAACATTTTGCGCGGGGCCGTGTTTTTCATTTAATATTGTATATCCTCTCGTGCCCGGCCCGCCGTCGAGTGCATTTCGAATAATTTAAACGGATGAAGAAATGAAGAGCCGTGTTTAATCCATGGAGAGT
The DNA here is from genome assembly GCF_050948215.1 of Halictus rubicundus. Lineage (NCBI taxonomy): Eukaryota > Metazoa > Arthropoda > Insecta > Hymenoptera > Halictidae > Halictus > Halictus rubicundus. The sequence continues at coordinate 7,466,330 of NC_135155.1, forward strand.
CGATCCTCGAATTTATGGAGAACAAAGGTGATATTAACAACGGGTCAATTCGAATTGTTTTCGAATGTACCGGGTACGATAAATTATACTGCGGACTTGTTGTCGAAATCGTGGCGAACATCGACTGCGTTTAATTTGGTTAAAGAGCACAGAGAGATGTTCTTTATATTGAATAAAAAGAACGAAACAGTGAAAACAAATTTATTATTAATGTACTACTGTAAAATATTTATTTGCAACTTTAGGAAATGATTTTTCTGGACCTGCGAATTCGAGATCGAACAAAATTGCACGAGCCATTTCTCGAAAGCAGATAGCGGATCGACAATCGTCACAGCGAGCATCCGAAACGCGGCATCGCAGGTGCATAGATCTGTCTCAAAGTCTACGGAGTTAGGCCAACATATATACCAGGCGCGCATTGTCCCGAACTTCGGCAGACATTGTCACAAACAGTCACGGTCGATTGTTGGAATTTACTGCCTACAATTCCGCTCAACTATACCTTATTGTGCCGGCAAGAAAATCGTATGCGTTAAACAATCGAATTGTTATAGTGTTTCAAGCGCTCGCACAGTTACGAAACTCTCGTAGATTTCCAAATCGAGGCGAAAACATCGTTTAATTATCCTCGACTTTGCACAAAGGTGATTCCCGCATTAATATAATTAGCTGTCCGCCATCTCTGCCGGCGAAACTGGCCTAATTGTCCACTGAAGGCGTCAGTCAAATATCTGCGATTCAAAAGCAGGAGTAATTTCGTTTTTCGTATGAAAAGTTTTAATAATTCTAGTAAAATAACTATTTGGATACGTATTTTTTATGTTGTGTACTAATAATTGCGATTCCTTTGTTCTGGGTCAATTGAAGGTCACATTCCTATGACTGAAAAATAGACGTAAAATATGTGCCATAATATGAGATAGAATGAGCATTGAATTTTCAGTATTAATTATAGTAGCATTTCATTTTCTACGATTCTGTAGTGCACGGTTAAATTAAATTAAAGAGTGTCTTGAGCTCGACGAAGCTACGTTATGAGACAAGGAAAGAGAATGAATACAATGTATACGATGCTATGACCGGAAAAAGCGAACATGAAATAAAGAAAATTTTATTTTCAATAATTGTTGTCTCATCTTTATAATAGTAGAACTAATAGATAGCTGAGAATTTCCCGATTAAAATGAGTACAAACACGAGGTATATCGGACTAATTTAATATGGACTAATCTATGCTTTAATTATGTCCTCTCCCCACTCCTGCGGCCCCCACCATGCTTCTATCGAGTTTGGAGGAGATGGGGGGGGGGGGGTGGACTAGGAACTTATAGTTGGGGAGACACACGCACGGTAGAATAGTATGAAGTGGCCAGTAGTAGGGGAACCGGCCCGAGTGGGGGTCGTGAAACGACGGTGGGGGTAAAGTTGCCCAAGCCTGATTTCAATCAATAAAAATAGTCGGACTTGTATCGTGTTTGGACTCATTTGAATCGGAAGAATCTCGACTATCCATTGACGCCATAATTATAAAGGTAACACGAAAATGACTGGAAATGTCTTTACTGCATGCTTATTTTGTCAGTCGCGGTATCCCTTTGCTGCTCGCGAGAATTGAACTGCTCGCTCCTGAACTAATGCCGATTTAATCGTGCGATACTGTATTGGTTCTGGATCAGATTCGACACGACCACCGTGTGTTCGGTGTACGCATTCTACGGAGACACGAATCCGTTCGCCTAACAGCTTCCTGACGACGCCACGGGAACGCCGGCGAATAACAAATTACGCGCGCGGAGTTCCTCATTAATTACGCGTTAAACGGTCCGCTGTACGAGATTCGGTCGCTCCCACGGACAGCTTGCCGCCTGTAATTCTCGAGAATAGGAACCGTAAAACGGTTCAAGGAATAAATGTCTGATGAGTCCGCTCGTAAGATTCTGTATTATTAACCTTCAAGTGGATTTTCAAAGCGCACTTTAAAAGATCAACAACGTATCCAATTTGTTTGATGCTGATTGCCGACGAATTGCCGAATGAGGCCTCGCCTTTACTGTCTCGCAAAATAATCTAAAAACTAAAAGCTCAAATAGATACATCAAGATATTGAATTGGGTTCTCGTGTGCACATATACAATTATTTTGAAGGTAAAAACCATCCCTGAAGGTTGTTGTGAGAAACATACTTGGAAACATTATTTTGTACAAATTGATTTTAGATATTTCTGTTTTATTGAATAATATATTAGACTCGTTCTAATCAGAATTTTAATTTGTACATTATACAGGAAGTAATTACTAAACTGTGGATTTTTATGCGGAATAAAAAAATGGGATATGGATTAAAATAGATTTCTTCTTTAAGTTTAATCAGTCGTAAATAAGTTTTGTCTTCCACTCATCCATTTCTGCCATAAATGCATACAATCCACAGTCCAGTCGTTACAATTTAATTTTTCCCTCAATAGATATTGGTTTAAGTAAAATAATATTTATTTTCGGCGTATTAGGATTGAATTCTAGAGATTCTGAGACTGCAGAAGGCTGTATAGTAAATTGCACACTACTTTTCCCGTCGTTGAGCTGTGAAGTTCCTGTTGGTAAATGAATTGTTCGACTTATTAGTCAGATAATCACCTCCACGAATTCCGCGAGAGTTAACACGGCCCCTCGTTGTCGCCGAACTCGCCGGGGAAATAGGTTTCGCTAGTCAAACAGAGAATTGCTGATCGGCGACGATCCTTAGCTCCCCGTGCGCCCGTCGCGAATAAAAGAGAGAGGGCCAAGCAAATTATAGAGGCAACGTTTAGTCGCGGCACTGCACGCTGCCCGGATGTCGTTTAATTGCATATGATTTTTGAGTCGTTCCACTTTTCCGATGCTTCTTCTTCCTCTTCGTGCCGTGATCCTTCCATTGTCGAACGTTCGATTCTGCCCGAGAATTCTTTCATCGGAGGATTTTATCAAATTGGGAGCCGAGTTTAATGAGACAATTTTCTCCGTGCTTTCTCTCAGTGTGTGCAGAAAATAGTATTAAATAGTATTCAATCGTGACCTGTTGGCGATCAATATTTTTCATTTAAACAAACTCTAAATCTGTGAAGACTTTAAATCACAGTTCAGGATTTAATTTACCAAATTTTGCCACAGCTATAGTAGCTTCTTTCGGGAAGTAATTTTATACGAATTTATAAGCATTTCTTTCTCAATTATTTTATTTGAAAGAACACGTTGAAATTTATTTTTAAAGTACATAATGGCTTCCCTGTGACCACAATTACCACAGAACAATCACAACAATCGTCAATAAGATCTTTCATTTGTTCTGAACTGAATCAATGTTACGAAACCGAAGCAATCCTTTTCTGCACACGTTTAGGGACACTAGTGCTTCAAGCAGCTGCAAAGAAAAAATTGATTTTGTGAAGGTTCAAAGCTAGAACACTCCGTCAAGGCAGCTCGGCGCCGCGACGGACATCGAACCGGTTGAAGCCGGATGCATTCGAGATCCGCAGCATGCAAATCGCCCCCAATTACCGAGAGTGGTGGCTCTCCTTTATCCGGGGAGCCCGGGGAATTTTCATTTCGGTATCGTTTACGGATCGGCGTGGCGACGATTGAGCCCTGTTGGCCCTCATTACCGGGTCGCACGGTGATCGCTGCATTAACGAGGGGCTAATTAAAGTTCAGGATAGATCGACGACGTTGTTTCGCGGGCGTGTCAATTCCACGGATGCAATTAACGACGCCCCGCGACCGGGTCCCGCGGATGTGTGCCGCACAGCCGAGCACCGAGCCTGTTCCACCAGGCTCGAACAAACCGACTCTTCGTTCCTCGGAGAAACGGGGACAATGCTCGGAATATAAGAGTGCCACGGAAGTATTAACGTTCTGGGCCGGCTTCGCCCCCATTTAGCAGGAGCCTTTCCATTTAGTTGAACGAGAAGACGAATCCGCTCTATGCTTTAATTATTTCTCATCGACTCGCGGACCCGGGTGACGCTCGCCTTTGGGTCGCTGAACTCGCTCGTTGCGTTCTCCGACCTTCTCCGCCGTGTTTTCCTCGGTTATCGAGTTTTATTGTGTGTGGTCACTTAAATCGTCCGGAGATTGCTCCTTCCCATTTTCTTTGAATCTTGACGAGGAGGCTGCGAAATTTACGCAGTTGCGATCAAAATGATTAGATGCATTGAAGAGCGAAAGTGCGGAAGACGTGTCCACAATAATCCACAATTCTTCTGAGTGGGGGTATTCTATAGGGTGTTCCCTTTAAATCATATAATTAAGAATAAAATAAACAAAAAAGGGGCAGAGATGTATTTGAATAGTTTCAAAACGTGCATCTGACGGCGATAAGCGAAAGTTCTCCCAAGGTCTTTTCAAGGTCATCCGCATTTTTCTCGTATTATCATCTGTTTTTCATTATGCGAAGTTGTAGTCGGCATCGAGACAAGTTGAATGACCTATAAAACTATGACCGTGAGATTACCTTAAAGATGAAAAATTAATTTATATTTGATTCAGGAGGGGCGCCCTATATACCAGTCAAATTTAATGTTCGGCAAATTCGGTGTTAAAACGCGAGGCAAGGGGGTCTCAAACCAGGGTCGCAAAATCCCATGAAAAAGGACACCGGGTGTACACGAGGGGTGGGGATGGGTGGCCGAGGTCTCGCGGAGAATTGGTTTTCCATGCAGATGGGAAGCGAACGTCGATAAACCGTGCACGCCAGCCGGAATCACTCAGTCACCGGGTGAAGTTGACCGAGATTGGCCACGGCAAAGTACAATAACTCGGTACATCAGGCGAGATTTTGCACGGCGGGTTGCGGGAGAGGTAGTGGGGGGCGCACGGCCGAATAACTCGTGTGTGCGGGCAAATACCGCTCGGAGCACCGCGAGTATTTTCACGCTTCGGCAAACTCGGCTGTCCCATTGAGTCGAGGATGCCTGGCTGCCAGGCTGCTGGGCTGCATGCATGCACGTTGCTGGCCCGTTCCCGTGCCTGTCCCGGGAATCGTGAGTACAAGCGATTGCTCGATAACGCGGCCGTACACGCGCGATATCCAACCCCCCGCGCCTACCTACACCGGTATCCGCTTCGCGAACCTCTTCATGCCCCCGCGTAATTATGCGTGACGCGGCCTATAGTAACGACGTGGCACGGTTCGTTTGCCCGGTTACCCCTTTCTGATATGCCAGTTCGATGAGTCGGTGCAGCCGCGATCAGGATTGCGAGGGCCGATTGTGGTGGAAGGAGAATGCTGAGACGGAGATTGCTTATCTCCGATGAAACAGGGGGAGTATGAAGCCATGAGAGCGAATACGGCCCATTCGACATTTTCTGATATTTGTCAGAAACGTTTCATTTCTGTGTGTCATGTTTTGGTGTTTAACGGGGTACAGTGATTTCTCTATATATGTCGCCCAGGCCTGGACGATAAACGTCGCGGAATTCTCCCCTCTACCGCGGGGTATACCCCGCGATCTTTGGTCATCGAGATGCTCCTGGACGATAAACGACACTGGTAAGACCCGCGTTGTTGACATATACCGAGAACTCACTGTATTTTCATTTTTTAGGCCACGATACACGAAGTTTTAGAATTTTTTCCAACGACACTACTGAAACTTTTGCATTGAGACTTTGCAGGGATATTCACTGGTATTTGTAGTACATGTGTGATTTTTGTTAAGTATATATAATCAAAATTACATGAGTCATATATGTTTTTATAGAGTACGTTTTGTAAAACATCGGTCTACGGTTGCTACGATTCCGGTCTTGCTACTGATTGGAAACTCAAAAACGAAATTATTTATTAATGAGTAGTTATGGCCAGAACCAAAAGAAGTAAAAAATCTTGATTATTAACAAAATGGCAAAATTTTGAAGTTAAATTACCGATTTCTTAATGATACTGGAGGAGTGTTAATGTCCTTGGGAAAGATGTGGGAAATATAAATTTGTTATTAAAATTATGTAAAATTAGTATCAACCGAGAAACTGTCCATTGAAGTACATTTTCGAATAAAACACTCAGAACGGAGCTGTCAGGATTGGAATGGAAAAGAAAATTTATGCAAACGATTAAAAATCAGGAAACTCCGTGTGAAAGAAATTATAAAGCGCCTTTGTACGACTACTTCAGCGAGCCGTATCTCCACGACCCCGTAGCTTTTCCATCCTCCGCTAAGTAGTTAATAGCTAATACAGCCGGGCTAATTTATCGTTTGATCCTTGTCCGCGTGTCCAAGTAATTCCCATTCGTTTTGCGTGGAGTTGAAATCGGGGGAGTTTCGATTCCGAACGCGTGTCACGTTTTCCCAGTTCCCTCTCGTTCCAGTCCACTGTCGGCGATCAATCGGTCGCGCAAAGTTTTAAAGTGCATCTCGCGCTAAATAACGACCGAAAATATTGCGAGCGTTTCCAGCAGTCGATCGCCAGTCGATTATTAATGCACCGCGACGTTCTCTGTGCCATTAGGTCGTTGCGCGTCAAAGGTAAAACGAGGACTACGAAACGCGGCCACTATGTCTGAGAAACGGAGAGAAAAAAGAAGGAGTGCATGAAATGATAATTAAATCGATGCTTTGTACAAACGTTGCGAATTCAAACGACTCGATGCGTGCAGGTAGCTTTTCCAGTCGCGGCCGAAGTAAACTATGAAAATATAACTGTCGGCTGACGTAATCTATGAAATAGGAGACTAGGGTGCGTGTTAAAATATCAGCGGACGAATCATAGCTATTGACCGTCACCGGACGCGGCCGAAGAAAATGGAAAAACACGATTATAAACCGCCCCGGCGCAGCATGAAGCGATAATGATAAACTCGAATGCAATTCGAAACGAAATTTCCCCGGTCCGTTTCGCTCGGAGTCTGCGCGATTCTCCGGCCTTGCAAATATCAGATTTCCCCGGCGATGATTCGAAAATGCGCCGATTAATGATAAGCCGATTAATGATAAGACTGGTCTTTTAAAATAGTAGGGGAAAGGATAACGGGGCGATAGGACTTTGCGTTGCATGCGCAATTACAGAGTTATAATAATGTTCACCGTGAATTATTTTAACGTTACCGGAATATTTTGCGTGTAATTAGCGGAGCGATTCAACAGAAATAAACTGTTTGCGATGAACGTGAGTTGAGCGAAAGTGTTCGAAATTTTTCTCCTTATTTGGTTATTGTATAAGGTTGTATACAAAAATTGTACAGTCTACGTAAATAATACAGTGATAATTGTATTTTATTTATGTGAAAAAGAATATTATTATTATTTGAAGTATATTATTTTTGTGGAAAAATCCGCAATTATTTATACTTTGTAGGAAATAAAAAGTTAGTGGACATCCCTAAATTGTGGAACGTATCAGTTTCTTTATAATTTTTGGAAATTCGGAGCTGTAAATAAGTTAACTTCTGCGACCACAATAAATATTAATATTTGCCTATATTTTGGTGTATATTTTGACTATAGAAAATTGTGGCCATGAATATAAAAATCTGCAGCGCAGTTATGGCAAATGTGTGTGCAACTATTGTGAATTTAAGAAATTTTGCAGCTTTTCCGGTACTTTGAGAGCGATTTTCAGGAGCGCAGGGTATTATATTAATTCTTAAGATGCATGCATGGCACACATTCCGTTCTTGCGCCTTGTGCATCTTTAAATGGATTCCTCCCAAGACGATGAATAGGACTAGGCGAACACAGTTCCTCGGTCTTCTGATTTAGAACCCATAGAATCCCGCTTCCCCGGGACACATAAATTCTACTGTTTGCGGATACGGAAATCGATAACATTCGTGGCTGCCGGCAAAAAAGATACAATGGCGTTGGAATTATTCACGTGATACCACGAGTCTTTGACATTAACTGATACCGCCAGACAAATATTTCTCGGCGTATCCTCTACCACGGAATCTGTCGAATATTTCATAACGAAATGAGCACCGAGTACAATGCCGCATGTAACAATGCACGGGCCCGCAGTAATAAATGTATGAGCGGGCAAAGTAGAATGAGACTGTTATCGCTGGTTATTTATTTCGGTTTCTTAAATAATCAATGACGGCCGGAACCGATTTTATCGAATGTGTAGACCCTAAATTGGCTACGATAGTGCACACAATACTGCGGAAATTTTCGTTCAGAAAGGAATTGGAAGGGAAGACCGGAAGTAGTGGTGCAAGTGGAACAGGTCGATCATTGGTCAGACACCGTATTCCGTAGTACGATAAAAAGTGCACAGTACTAATAGCTTTGTTTTCAAATTAAATTTGTCTGTTTCAAAAATTTAAAAATGTGTGAAGTACAATGAGAGCTCTGTTGTAGTAAAAGTACGTACACTACTTGCCAGAACATTTATTCAGAAAGTTCTGGGTAACGGCCGAAACAATAGTACAAGTGGAACAGGACAGCCACTGGTCAGAAACGGTCTATTGTAGTACGATAATAGTTGAGGAAAATTATACTAACGGCTCCGTTTATGCGATTGTTTTCAAGTTTAATTTGTCTGTTTCAAAATTTCATTCGTAGAGTTGTCTTGAAATTTGGAACGTGTAGATCATGAATTTTATAATAATTAAATAGAATGAATCCATTATCGATTGTTAGTCTAAATTATTAATTGATGGTCGCCTGAAGTAATTTAATCGTAAATCCAGATTCTAAACTAGATAATTATAATACTGCGAGAACCTTCATTCAGGTAGAAACTCAAGGGGAAAGCAGAAACTGTAGTACAAGTGGAACTGGACAGCACTGGTCAGACGCAGCGCATCCTAGTGCGATAAAAACTATAGAAGACTTTACTAGTAGCTGCGCTTTTGCTATTGTTTGCCAGTTTAATTCGTTTGCTTCAAAATTTAGTCTGTAGAATTATCTCAAAAACAATATTAAGGTTTTAATAAATTTTAAGGGTTATTAATTTGAAGATATTATTAAAATGTATCATTAGCGGTAGTATATTAAATATTACATGAACCGTCGTTCATGCTTCAAATTATGTGGCAATGCTTTACATCTTCCATTTACACCTTCGGTTTAATGTACACAGTTCACTCGTTAAATGTTGGAAACGCAAAAGTTTGCAAATTTTTACGAGTGACCGTGCTAATGAGAGCAAATTCGCCGAGTTATCTGAACCGTATAAAAGTTAATTGTTTAGTAGGTTATTGGCGGACGCTTCCAGCCTCTGAAATATAGGTCTTCAGGACAAACTCGTATGGATCCGTAGGTAGATTGCTCTGACCCACATGCGGTCTGCGGTACGCAAAGTTTATTGTTCCTAAAAACTTCCGGACGTTTTACTACGCAAGTTTCAAATGATTGGTAACGCGAGTAATACCGCCGTGAATTGTGGTTCGCGATAGGAATAAATCGCTGCGTAAAATTTCGTAGCTTGCCTCGCCAGCAGCCAATAAGCTAAATCATTGCCCGAGTAAACTCGGAAAGTGGTTCGCAATCTGATAAGTTCAAACAATCGTATTTCTTACATTCATATCTCGCCCGAAGCAACAAATTTTGTATATTCAAACACCATTTACAAATCGATGAATTTACAAAACAAACAACACCAACATTTGATTTCGAAACTCCTTCTCTCCCCAATTTGACGGTAAATCTGTTAGTTAAATAATTTCGACCTCTTCGGTTTCAATTTCAGCAGTAACATATGGAAATCAATGTTCTCACAGTAATCGAATGAAAGCATAGGATGAAGTCAATTATGCGACTCAAAAAAAAAATACCGTACAATTTATGAAATATAAAGTAATAAATCCGTGAAATTTGAGATCGATGTGTTCAACAGGTCTTTCTCAAAAAATTCCGAATGGGGACCATAGTTTTTCGTCAGCCTGGTGAGCACAGGGTTTCAGTAAAATTGCTATTACTTCGAAGCGAATCAACGAATCTGCTTAAAAAAAAAATGCTACGTATTTCCGAAATCCAACCCAATAAGCTCACATAGAATTTAAGATTGTCGCATCCAGTAGTGGTCTCTTAAAAATTTCCCGAATCCAACCGATTTTCGCTATCACGTACCGCAGTCTGGTGAAAGACGTCGCAGGACTCGGGCACGGGATGATGGACCAGGTCCTCGCCGGTGTGTCCTTAATACCAGGCATTCAGAGATACTTGCAGTTGGTTTACGAACGCTGCTGGTCGGGCACCGTATAGCGCGATATTCCATCGTCGGGGGAAAATGCGCTATAAATTCGCGACGCTCGTTGGCATCGCTGAAACCGTACAGCGACTGATGAAAAGCATGTTCTCGACGAATATAGGTCGGTAGAAAAAACGTCTACGTGTACAAAATAGACGGGCACCGGTGTGTGTTTTTTCTCCTCCCCCCCCCCCCCCTCTCTGGCTACATTCTTTTTTTTCTGTTAATTTCTTGTTACAGCGGCATAATGCGGAGGATGCTTCGCATGAGTTCGCTACAATACTCGTTGGAAGCGCAGGGACCGCGGGACTCGGCAATAATTTAAGAACCTACTGGAAATCCCCGACGAGAATTGCCATAGCACTTCCGCCCCAATTTTCAAGGAACCGACAAACCGCCGGAGCAAAGATCGTTTAGCTCTCCTACCCCCTCCTCCGCCGCGTTCCGAATAGCTAACTTTAATAAATGAGGAGGATGCCGGGCAGACTGTCCCCGCGCAGATAATTCCCAGCGATTTTTCACGCGGCGCGCAAAAACCGGCGCAAACCGTCAAAAGTGGTACAATGGCGGCGCCGGGGTGGGAAGCCACATTCTTCACCGAGTGTCAAAACCACGAGGACAGTTCGAAAAATGGGGCCACTTTGTTAGCCGGGCTACGTTCAATTAATTAGTAGCACAGAAGCCGCTCCGCAACCGTGGAAACCTTTTCGCGGTCTTATCAGTCGTAAACTGACTCCATGAACCATTTTCGAAATCAACTTTAAACATCTCTCGCCCCTATCAACCTTTCACGTCTTAATTATAGAATTCTGTATTTATTGTAAACAGCCTGCGGATTTCATGGCGGATTCTTAAATTTTATCTCAGCTCTCAGATCATATTCCGAACGATATAAATAAACAAAATGCTCGCCAATATTCCCCTAGTAACCCTCTCTATTTACCCATTCCAACCATGTATCCGAAACGAGGACCGCGGCAGAGTTAATTAGCCCCCAGTGGTAGACACAATCAACAATTTACTCGTCCCGATAGCTTCCCACTCGCGAAGCCTGCATTTTCCGGATATCCACTCGGCGTCCAGCTCTTGTCTTTTCACTTAGTATCGTGGCCGTAGCATAGGTGCTCTCCTTTCACTCTGAAAAATATTTCTAGCCGCCGAAGAGGCTGGTTAGAAACGGAGTTTTTGCCGCGGAAGAGGGACGGCAACGCGAGCTGGCGAGATCGATCAGCTGATTCCTCGGGGTGCACTAAAGCGCCGCTTACCATCCCCTTAGGGACGTTAGTCTATAGGTGTTATAGGTGCTTGCCAGCTGCAAAAGGATCCACGTGTGTGCACACCGATGGCCTGCGCCGCAGTAGGCAATATAACTTTCTGGCCAATTAATTTCTCAGCAACAAACGCTCACGGAAGCGGCCGAGTTAAGCGACGCCGACACGTATCCTAAACGATGACGAGGATGGACATCCCTTCTCGAGATCGTTTAGCTTTGTTACAGTCGGCTGTGTTTGAACTGCCATTCGGGGGTTGCACACATGTCAGAAGAATTGCCTCGTGCTATTATTAACCATGAAATTTCCAAACTCGACTTTTTCTCAGGAAGAAAGCGTCAATCGAAGAAACTGTATTCGTTTCTTTTTTGCTCATTTTTGCAACATTTTTCACTTTATACGCGTATAACTCTTGAACGAGTGAACTCCGGCCATTAAAACTTGCATTTTGGCATTTTCTCGTCAAAATTTATAAGGCTATATAAAAGAAAGGTTGATAACTTTTGGTCCCACAAAGTGAAGTTTATCCAATATTTCTGACTTAATCTTTCAGTCCTTCAATAAATCGTTAAAATTGATGACAATTTTTTAATTTTAGTGGTTTTGTAATAATTCTAGTATCTAGTGTCTAGTATCTAGTATTTTTTTAGGCTTGTTGAATCAAATTCGAGCTATTCAGTTTTGTGATAAATGCATCAGATTCGGCCGCCAATAAATGCTCCTAAAAGTGCTGTTACACAAAAGGTATATACTAAGTATATACTATTAGGGTGTATACTATTTGTTAGAATTATACAAAAGTGTTGGAATACTTTGGTAAACCAGTGTATACGCTGTCGAAACGATTCAAGCAAGGCGAGGGAAGATAATGTAAGGGATCACCGGTTTTTCTTGGACACGGTTATTTACATTCAGCGACCGCTCGCGGGACTAAGCACCTGCTCGCGTCCGTGAACTTTGAATCTCCCGTGTTTGGATTTGGACTATTTTGATTTCCCACGCCTGCCCTTGAGTTCCCTGGCAACGTACTTAGTTAACACGTCTATTTATGTTGCTACGGTGGAAACGTTAGCATGTCAGCAAATAATATTTTCTATTTGCTGAATAAACATCCCCGGAAACTTGCCGAGTGCTAACACAAGCTCCGTACACCACTTTCCTTCCGATCTTCGTCTTCTTCTTCGTCTTCCTCTTACTCCATCTCCTCCTCATACTCGTCAACTTCCTTTTCGTCTTTTCTTCCCCTCGCGTCGCTTTTTTTTCAAATCACTCCCTCTCAGCCCCTGCCACCCCTACGCGCTTTTGTTCTCCCTTTTGGTTTTTGTTCTCTTTGCCCCCCCTCTCTCTCTCTCTCTTTCGCTTTCTGTTCGCGCGACTGTTACCGGTGCGAGGGGGCTTTTACCTCGCTGTGTTTCATACTTTCTGTCGTCCGGACCTACTTTCGGACTCGTCGCCGGCGAGTTCTTCCACCCTCGCTCTCCATTAATCATCTTCCAGGGCTGCAATTGTTGGCGGACGCTGTGCGTTTAACCCTTTGGTAAACGTAATTTGTTAACGCTCACGAAAGCATGTGAATTGTTCGTTTTATAAAGCAGATGTCAAGTGTTTAGGTTCGTTATGTAGAGAGCGATCAAATTATTGGAGCCACGAACGTCGTACTTTTTATTAGCGTGATCGTTCGGAATCGGACTCGCGTTTAACAATCAATTTGCAGAACAATCTATCGACATTGGTAGACGCATGAAATCATCTAGAATTGAGCAATTCGTTTTATAAAGCGTATATTGAACGTCTAGATATACAGTAATAAAATTATTGGAGCCACGGTACGTGGACCGTTCTTTTTATCCACGTAACAAATAATATTAACTGCAGCGTTGCGAAATGTGTATTCGCCATTCGCAAGCATCGATAATCCATAAAAGAGTGATAAGAATTCAGTGTAACGAGGTTTTCATTCAGCAATCGACAGTTTCAATGTAAAATCCGCGCAATTTGCGGTAACAAAGATCCTCCGATAGCAACAATTTTCTTGTAATATTTCGTAACTTTTTGTAACAAAATTCTTCTGAAAGTATAACAAAACACTCAAATAAATTCGACATCGCAGGACGGCGAAAGAAGGAGTGTAACAATGACAATACAGTGAATTCTCGATATATGTCAACAACACGGGTCTTGCCAGCGACTCGTATCGTCCAGGAGACGCACCCGAGCCGTGTTATGTTTACACTCTTCGGCGACCGAGTGGGCGTAGTGGGGATAATTTCGCGACATTTATCATCCATCTCTTGGCGACATATATAGAGAAATCACAGTGATTACGTAAAATACCGCTCAGGATAAATGTGCCTCATATCTGCGTGAGTACAATGGTCAGCCTATGCGTCACACGAAGGTACTGTATTAATAAGAGCAACGTTTAAGATAAACAAATTCGATAAACGTCAATACTTAAAATATCGATTTTATTTGTACAGGATATAATTTCTCTATAGATCTTTTACTTTTGATTTCGTTTCAGAACGATGTCTAGGACAACGAAAAAGGAACTTTATTTTGACCCCTGGCTGAATCCCAATGCCCGAGGTCCGGGGTGTCCGAAGCGACATTGTTCGGCTATCTCCCGTGCACTCCGAGTTCCCACGGAGTTTGACGAGTTTCCCTTTGTCGGCGCGCGATCTTCGGCCGGATCTCGCGAGTTCGCGACACTCGATTTCTCTCACTCTAACGAAATGAAAGATGCAGGAAGCAGGCGTGGGCGACCCTTTTTCGCTCCTAGATCGCCGGCCTCTCCGACCGAACTTTTCGTGGGAAGAGAACGAGAGAAAGAGAGAGAAAGAGAGAGAGAGAGAGAGGACGACTGAATTATTTACATAGCACACCTCGAAGCTCCCGGCGAGTAACTCTTGCTGTTATCGCGTTACCGCGCAGCGGACGTATAACACCGACACAAAAATTGGGAACAGGAACGGAGCCAGTTTTTGCGCGGAACGCCGGACATTCTGCGCGTTGTATTGTGCGGAAAGAGAATTGCACTCTCGCGTGAGCTAAGAGACGCTTACTGAAGAGGACCGGCTGAAAGGCAAGTCGCGATTATGACGAATTTAACAATAAGGTTGCCGTGTTTTTGTTTCAGCGTGATTTTTTGTTCCTACGGGGCTGGAGAACATTTTGCTTTCTCACTCGACTGTCCACTCTGGGGGACGTGGTGAATCTAGTTAGCGACTCGCATGCCCCTTTCGAGGAAAACAGGAAAAGATTGCTGGCGGTTATGCGAGATCTGAATTTTTGTTTCATAAAGCCTCTGCCATTAAAATTTTGTAGAAAGTGATTCATGTAGAAAATGTATCGTTCCATTTAAGAAGAAGTGATTGACCTTCGTATCTCCCATCCATGAAATAATGAGTGACAAATGCAGCTTAAAATGCTCTACCTTCTTGTATATTAAATGAATGAATATTAAATCATTCTAATGATCGTGGTCATGTTTTAGTATCTTACCTCCTAACGATAGGAAAACCAGGTAAACGATATTACAAATGTTATTAAGTGTTTCTTTTCAAGTTCGAGTCTGATCAGCTTGATCGTAACGCTATCAAACTTTTACCTCATTTCGAAGTTTCGATTAGACGTAAATTCTGTACTAACTTTTCTATTATGTTACATGTAATCTCGTAACAATTTAGCTGCACAGTAAACTTATTGATAGCCTTGCTAATAACTATGCTACATGTAAAACAAGTTTAATAATCTCCTTTGAAATAACAATCTCAAAAAGTCGATTATATTGCACAAGCTAACTTTCACGGTTCATGAATAAAATTCCCAGTCTAATTTGTGTCAGATATGACTAATACGACTAATAACATTAAAACATGTTAACCCATCCGCTGGCAGTCCCAAGTAGGTACTATACTGAATCAAATCAGCCTTAGGATGATAGTATTACGTTTTCTGGTATTAAAAGGGTTAAGCAAAAAATTTATTAGAATCAATTTTCCTCCTGTTCTCCATGGACCCTAAGACTCACGTCATTAACCCCTTGCACTTATTGTACGGTTGCAGTGATTAAAACTTCTTTGTCGTTCATTATTTCTTAGAAGCAGAAGGGAGTTTATATTTATTGGACGCTCATCTATTCTCCAATGGATATACATATACAGTGATTTCTCTATATATGTCGCCAAGGCCTGCAAGATTAACGTCGCGGAATTATCCCCACTACCGCGGGGTATACCTTGTGAGGGGTCTCGGAGCTCGAGAGACTTTGGAGGCCACAGAGTGTATACATAACAGGGCTCGGGTATGTCTCCTGGACGATACATGTCACTGGCAAGACCCGTGTTATTGACATATATCAAGAATTCACTGTGTTGGCAACATCCAAATAGAATTAGATTTGGGTTTATAGGAAATTAGTAACATACATATTTAGCAGTTCGAAATCATCGTCACGGGTCGGATTCGATAATATAGTACAAGGGGTGAACACAATGCAACCTGCAAGGCAACGTTTACCAAAAGAGTGACCGATCATCTGTGCTTGCTCGATCAGATGCCTCGGCGTTAACGAATCCCGATGTCCTCGCAATTGCTCGAAGAATCCTGGACCAGGGGTCGCGTGCAGCAAGATCGCTCGCATCGTGGTTGCATCGCGGGGGTGGCGTGCGCGTGTGTCGGAAATGCTCGCGCTGCAGATACATGATTGCACCGCGCGCCGATGTAGGTCGTGAACGTAATCATTCCGCGACGTGCCGGAAAGGTTAACATTCGGCTGGCACGTCCTAGATCCGAAGACATTTTCGCGCGGTGTATGCGGTTGCGACGTCGCCGGGGCGGTAAAGGAGCTGCGAGGGATGCAGCCTTGCACCTCTCTCTCTCTCTCTTGAACACCCCCTCATTCCGTTCGCCACTCAGCGAGGGTGGCTGGGTGTTACAGGCACGCGAAAGTAGACATTTTTATGCATGTATTCACACGGCTCCCCGATGCATACTGCACTGTTCGAATACGTGCATGCGTACCTCTCTCTCTCTCTCTCTCTCTCTCTCTCTCTCTCTCTCTCTCTCTCTCTCTCTCTCTCTCCTCTCACTCTCCCCATCTCTCCTCCTCCTCCTCTCTTTCTATCTTTCTCTGTCTCCGTCTCCAAACGGCCGCCAACCTCTGAAGGTAAGTGCTGCATCGCGGACGTACACGTACGTACCAGCTTGCACAGGTCCCGATACTCTCGATAAATATTTGCACATGGGGCTACGGGGAAATTTCCTGAAAACGCAGCAACCCCCTCCACGCCCACGAGCCTCCGCCCACGCGATTCGCTGCGCACCGGCACAACGTGTTCCGAACGCTGCTGGCTGGACGAAACTCGGGATTTAATCTCCTCGGGAACGATTTTTGAACCCTAGATGGGCTTCCCATAGTTTTATTTCTCGCGCAACGAATTTTTACCAAAACCAATGTGGTCACGATGTCTATCGGCGATAATAATTCCTCACGAATTTACCTGGACAACCTCTGTTGATTGCTCGTGGTTATCCCGAAGGATGTTCGAGCTTTTGATGTGGATTTACACGCGATGTGTCGACTAAGGATGGGAGTTTCCTCTTGTAAGAAAGGAGACCAAATGTAACAAAACTAAAGCAGTGGACTGTATTTACAAAATGGATTTGAGCCGTAACCGAATACAAAAATGAATAGAGTACAGGAGAGCAGCTAGGAAAAGTCGTTTTCTCTAGCGTGCTTGGAAGCCAATTGATTGGGAGGATCGAGCCAAGAACCCACGTAAGGGTAGATCCTCCCTCTACTTCGGGATTTTCCTCCCTTCCCTGGATGCCGATAGATATCCCGGATTGGCCAAGACGAGGACCAATTGGGGGTTGGACGGTTGGAAAGTGGAAGATGGGACCGAGGAACATCCTGATGGCCCCAAGGCCATCCTGATGAACCAAGGGCCATCAACCACTCACCACGGGTGAAGAGTTGCCAGAGCCTGGAAAAGACCCAGGGCGTCTGGCAATCGTCAAGTGCGAAACTAGAGAAGGGCAGGATGGGACCCCTGGCAGATTTATGGCATGGGCCTAGAAAGCTATATACAAGTGCTACGACCTGGGAACGGACAGGAATGGGACATTAGCTAAAACGGTGACAAGGCCACTCCGTACCTAATTTCTAAAAACCTCCAAAGTCACGTTCCAAGAGCGTAAAGCAGTACCCATGCCATAACCAGATGTCCCAGGCTGGCCGCTACAACCTCGATAATCGTAAATTAAACGATTTGAAACCTAACACTAATACTACCCTGCCCTAAACGAAACTGTATTTTTTACAATAATAACAGGACATAGGATGGTACTTGCGTAAGGAAGTATTAAAAAAAAAAATATTTCAATAACTTCGCAACCTGTAAAAAATCGGAAATTCGTCAGTTCGGCGAGCTCGGTGGTTCTAGCGGTAGAAAGAATCATGTCAGTTTCGTTCAGTTCATTTTACAACAGTTGGGAAACGTGAAAATGCAGTTTTGCCCTGTCGCTTTCTATCTTTTGATACTGCGCGGCATCTCATTTCGCAGATCTGTCATTCGCGCCTCTCCCGTCCTCTTACACTCTCGTCTTGGAGGGTGAAAGGGAAAAGAGGCGAAAAAAATAAATGGGAAATTTGTAATGTCCCGGAGACACTTTCATCGGCAGCCCCGAATGGTAACAATCGATTTCTCGCTGGTGATCGGGCAGGCGTCTGCGGTCGCACGCCTCTGCCGTCTGCGCAGGGTACCGGAGGAGGGTGCATCTCCTTCGGGGTGAGGGAGAATGCGACTGCCTGAACGTATTGTTATGAGATTCTTGCGAATTCTGCTGGAAAATACAGCTGCGAGATTCGAGAATTTTTTAGCAGAGGACTACAATGCTCGAGGCGCGATGCTATATTGACAGAAATGAAAGAACATGTTTCTTGACGGTGCTCGGTGAGGCTTCGCAGACGTATTTTCGGATTAAAAGTGTGATTAAAGTGAACGTCGACATTTTGCGTGCTGGAAGCCACTTCAACCGTTTCACTACAATTTTCTATACACCAGCAATGGTTAAAACGTCCTCATCGTTTATAATTTCCTAAAAGAAAATGAAAATTTAAATTGTGCGTATTCCTGTTCACTAATGGTAAAATATCGACCACAGAGAAATATAATTTGATTTCAGTTGAACAGAAACGAGTAACACACATAGTTAGCGGATATTGTTACTGGGGTTGATGGTCCTTTGAAAATAAAGAATGAATTGCTGCAATTAAGTTGATTGATAATATCACCCAATAAAGAACCCCCTTGACAGACAAGTATAAAATGATCATGTCCACGTACAGTTATCCAACATCCTTGCACATCATTCTAAAAACCTAACCAAGACTTCCCCCGCAATTGAACGTCTATATAACAGATCTGCTAATAAATAAACGACGGATTTTATGGATTCGTAGCAAATACGAGTAGATGAATTTTAAACCAGGAGATTAAAATGATTTAAGAACGCCCATAAGTTATTTTCAACTTGTTAAAATTATTCAAGTAAAGATTAAATATCTATCTGGTTCCTGCTTCCTGAAATAGAAGCAGACAATTTTAATTTTGCATAAAAAGCCGGAGTCTACTAATGAAGAACCTCTTGAATAGACAAGTATAAAACGACCATATCCACGCACCATTATCCGACATCCTTGCGCATGATCCCCAAAGAGAAAACAAAATCTCGTCGTTCAGATGACGTTTCGCAGTCGACTAACGTCGACCTTGACACCCCCTCCTATATCATTATTCTTGTCTCATTTACGCCGAATTAGTGACGAGCGAATTCCCGTGGACCGTTCCGTATTCGCCGCACGTTCAATTTCACGTGGCGCGACTATTTTCCCCCGTGATTCAAGGCACGTCGCGATAGCCGTTCTTATCAGCTCGCGTCGTTCGATTAATCTCGGCCGATTAGCCGCTAAAAAATCAACTGTCTTCCGGGGAAGAATCCTTATCGAGGTACCCGCGGAGGATCGCGCGCCATTGGGCGTCGTTTCGGCTTTCGCAGCGATCGAGAGCGATCGAGAAGCTATCGAAATCAATATCGCGGGGGCTGTTTATCGCGGCGAGTGGAATAGCCAATAAATTCGTGGAACGGCCGGGAGGAGGTTCATTCGAGTTCGCGCCAAGATATTCCGCCAGGCGACGGGAACAGCGTTATTCAACCGTAATCCCGCCACCAAGTTGCGTTTATATAGGTCCACCGTTTCAGCCCCTAATACGCGATTCGTTATCCGAAAAACAACCGGGCGTGGCTAGCGACCGCCGCGTCCCGATGCTGTGAGAATCTATGGGTCGACTGTCTCAAAACTAATCCCACAAAAGAAGCTCGGTAACCAGAATGTTCCACGAAAAATTTGAAATTTTCCTCACACTATTCGTTTGGAAAAAGTATCAAGACTCGCTTCTGAAAACAGGGCTGGAATTCGTTTAACCGCTTATGGTCGGTTGCGATTGCACTGGCGTGAATCAGATTTTTTTTTAGAATTCTTAACCTTCAAAACGGCGTTCAAAGTATTCGAATCTATTCAAACTACTCGAAAATCCTGATCCCGCGGTTCAATCACATATTAAACAAAAGAGAAATGTATTAATGTTAATGGACATCATTTTAAGCTTTCCTTATGATAAAATAATTTTTCCTCCATTGATTTTTCGATTACAATTACTGTTCCAATATTTTCATACAGTACCGAAGTATTATGATGTTTTTATACTCAATGTCATTTGAAGATCACGGTACTATAGGTCATTGGAATTTTCTTGACCTTATCTATCATGTGTAGTCATAACAAAAACATGATTCGCCTGAAAGAAACTGCGATGTCCTTGAATGACATTGTCTGATATTTATCCTCACATAAAAAATAAATGAGATACAAATTTAGGATGTTCAAGCCAGGTAGGATATTTTGTACATGTAGTTACTTGTCGGATATATTTTCGAAAGAAAAAATTGAATTTGTATTTCAAGCAAATGCATGTAGTATAAGACACGTTTCGACTAATGTCTGACCAATGCTCACGTTTTCTACTTACTGCAGCCCGAACCCTTTTTCTCCCAGTACTCCAGAAAAATTTCAATCTACTATTATAAAATTATACCATGTTTTCTCAATCAGAACAGCACCTGGACCGCATAAATATAAATCTACTCGCACCGCCATCATCCAGGCAGTCCTCCCAAAAGGCGCATTCTAATCACAACAAAACTATGCGTATCTCTAACCGGGCCACCTGGAAAAATGACATATCTGGGTGAACCATCGACGCAAACATAACACACCAAATTTATGTATATACATTGGACTCCTACATGTGAATATAGCACCTTTCTTTCCCCGGAGCGAAGCACGTAATCTTCCCGAATCTCGGAACATATGCCATGCATAGATTAAGGCGGCGCTATGTACACGCACCTAGGCGAACGACGCCTACTCATGTGCATAGTATAAACATATCTACAGTTGTATATGTATATATATGCATATATGTATATGTATATCAGTAGATTCTCGATCCTAATCTGGCATCGACAAGGCGAGCGAAGAAGGTAATCCCGCGGACTGTTTGTTTTCAGCGGGGCTGCCGAGGCAGGCGCGCGACGTCTTAACTGCATGCCGGCCGTAAACCTCGGCTTATCTGGAATTTATAGTAAAGCGGGTCATTTCTTCGGGTCGGCCAGGAACTTCAGCAACGGTACAACCATTAAACCTGGCGCCAGGCAATGCTTGCTTTCCTCGAGATGCGCCGCGAGCGGGGCAAGATGCACCGGGGGCACGTTGCAAACCGGAAATACGCGAGATCTCGTTTACGCGCTTCGACTTTCCCTCGTTAACGGAACGTGATCCGGGCTGTCTGTCGACGTGTTGTGATGCTGCATTGCTAGAAGTTGTTCTTAGAATTTCTAGCTTTTTTCCCCAGTGGTGTGGCTCGTCATTTTCTTGTTTTGTTTAATGTTAGAAATACGAAGCACTGAATGCGACTGATGCACGACACTTTGTGGTGATTGTAACACTGAATTTTATCTTGCGTTTCGTAGGGTTTTAATTGTAATATGTGATTCAATAAAGTCGTTGCAGATAGATTCATAACAAGCTCCGTAGAAAAATGTCTCATAATTAGGTTGCAGATTTTATGCATTTGTGACAGAATTGTTTTGGTGAGACTAAAAACTATGAGGCCATTAGAAGAATTTCCGGATATAATTATTACACGGCGGATCCCTATGCATATACCTCAATTGCAACAAACTGGAGAAAAAGAAAAATTGATGTCCACTTTTAATATCTTTTATAGATTGAAAAATATTTAACGATACTTCTAAATTCTTCTAATGTATTTACTGTTCTGTGTTTCTTGCATAAATTCCACGGTATTAATTTGTTAGTTAATTAATTTGTTTGTAGTATTTCTTTTTTAATTCAAAGAATACAGGTTCCAGGTAGGAAGACAAAGTCGAAACCATTTGAAGGATTATAAACAACGCTGATCGTGAAGCGGGTACGCCGGTTCTGAAACGGCGTGAAATTTTTCGGTAATGAAACAAGAGGGTTGAAAACCGCTTCGCGTCCCTGACGCTCGGCCAACACGAAATTTTCGCAAGGGCGCGAAGCGCGCGACGGAAAATCGGTTATGAATATATCCCGGCTTGTCCACGGGCTGACACTCGGGCTCGGTACTTGGCCCATTGGATTCAATCGAACGCAACGAACCACCGCAATGCAATTTTCCAGCGGTTGGTCCGTCGTGATCTGTTAACCCACTTATAATGATTACACTGCATTCTGTACCGTTGCAGTTCATCGGTGCAGAGGCGGCCGTTCCGGGTTGCGTACCCCGTTCAGATTTTCCGCGTTCGCAAATCTTCGCGGATCCCCGTCCGGGAAATCGTTCGACGATCGGTTCGGTAAAAGGGAGGAAAAAAAGCTCGGTAAGGGGAGGGGGATGGAATAAAAAAAAAGGGAAGAATCGTTCCCGATTTCCCGTCGAAAACGTCCAGTCAGCCGGTCACGTTTCCGTTGGACGCTATCGATCGCGCGACCGCGCAATAATTCGCGGTGGCAAAGTAATAACGGTCCCTTCGACAGGACAAGAGAAAGGGAGAGGGGGGGGGGGCAGATGGCAGTGTATCGTCGAGAGCCGCAAAAGCGAATGGAATCGCCGGTGCACCGGGGGACGGACCTTTAAAATGACACATGCACTCGTATTCGGGACGCGTGACTCGCATGCACACCGACCGGAAACCATTGAGAAACGATCCACGCGCTTAACGTATTGACCCACTTCTCGATATGAATCTTGTTCTTGACTCGCTGAAAATCACGTCGATTCCACAACGGCCACGATCAAACTCAGCCGATAAACCGGTTCCGAACCGATCCACGCTCTCTGCTCTCACCCTCTCCCTCCGTCTCACTCTCTCTCTCTCTCTCTTTCTCTCTCTGTATGTGTGTGTACATTGTGAACCCGAGCCATCTCGCGTTCCCGTCGACTGCCGAACGCGATTCACCAGCCAGCTTGATTTTCCTCGGATCAAATCCGCCAGATCTAGCCACTAGCCGGCGCGCGCACTACGAGCACGGTTTCCCGACGACTTTGTTCACTTTTGTTGCCTCTGGCCGGCGACCATTCGGATTTATTAGTTGTCTTTCTCCCGGGTGTGTTTGAAAGGTTTTTTTTCCCTGGGATTGCTGAGGGTGATGCGATTGTTAGAGCCACTTGCAGAGATTGAAGTGTAACGAGCAATTTTTATATGGAAGTCTGGCCACACCGAGTTCTTGTTATTTCTGTGAAGTACTCCGTGAAGTATTAAATTACATACGTGTACGTTTTGCAAGTTGTTAGAGCCACTTGCGAGGTCACATCGAGACAGTCAATTTTCATGTGGAAGTCTACACTGAGTTCTCGTAACATTTACTATTTCATGCTGCGTGCGCACTTTACGAAAATGGTCGGAGAGCACGATATTCACTTTTCCGATTAATGCTAGATCTATGTTTTTTGTGGAGAATTTTGAAAGATTTTTCTTCGGAGAGTACAACGGGTGATCGAATTGTTGGAGCCACAATAGAACAACAAATTTAAAATTTAGACAATAAGCTTCTAGAATTTTTTAAAAATTTACGCGTTATCGTTTTGAACAATGATCCAACTCCTAAATAAAATTCAAATCGCTTGGATTAATTTAAAAAAGTTATTTTATTTGAATATTGATGATTATTTTGAATATTAATGATTATTTCTTGTTCGAATATTAATTCCATCCACTTCTCAGACATATTAGCGGCCGGTATATGTAATCTTCACTTTACCCGTTGAAGCAATCGATATGAACCTTTAGCTACATCTCGCATTAATTATGTCGACTTCGTCCAATCTAAAGTTTCCCGGTCTTCATGATTTTTTAAATAGAGTAAGCAGTTTTCTGCTTTTTCTTTGGTTAATTCTATTTTCGCAACTTCGAACATATTTTCACGAGCATTAAACACTTATGTAATCGACTCACCTCCCGCTATCGCTTTTTCAAACTTTTCTTGGAACCTCCATTTTCTTGGTACATCTTGCTTTCTTTTTTGGACTTTAAATTGTACCCAAACGCACGACTAGAAGTTACTTTGCAACTTTTATCCTTGTGAAATCCTGTTTTCATAGACCCGAAAGGTGTTCCCAGACGAACAGTAAAAATATTAGAAGAATTTACAAATGCTGTTATATTATTTCCAACAAATTTTCACTCCGGTTTGTTGCAGTTAGAAAATTTGTGTCTTGCACAAAGGTCCACTGTATGCACATGATTAGAAATGTTTGAAATTTATTTTTCAGCTGAAACATCAAGGAGAAAAATTCCTTTGAATGTTCGTTGTTTGACAAATACGATTGTATCGATCACGGTGGAATTCCGGTTATTGTCGCAGAAGTTAATTGCAGAAAAGCATAATTGGAACAGGCTTCTAGACCGAAGAGCCGCATCGTTCGGGTCGGGTGTTTCGTTTCTGAGACATCAGCAGTTACAATTCGAAGTTCCCCTAACAATCCTCCGAATCTCACTTCAGCGAACTTCATGCAGAGCGATCTTTACCGACTTCGCTCGGCAAACATCACTATAGGGATAAAAAGTTTGCTGAATGGAGCTTGAACCGCCAAGGACCGTCTGTTTATTCTTTCACCCGGGGAGCGTTCCAACGACTGCTCTTCAACTCGACCACAA
This sequence comes from Halictus rubicundus, assembly GCF_050948215.1. Lineage (NCBI taxonomy): Eukaryota > Metazoa > Arthropoda > Insecta > Hymenoptera > Halictidae > Halictus > Halictus rubicundus. The sequence continues at coordinate 7,491,037 of NC_135155.1, forward strand.
TGCAAGCACACGAATGAAAAACACGGGTTAATTATCAACGATTGTAAACGATTCGCTGAGATGAAGAAGAAGTAGAAAAATAAAGAAACAGATTCGAGAGGGCCGGGACGAGGAAAGCGTCGAAATTCTAGCAGAACGGACAGCAAATCCGGTGGATAAACTTTGTTCACCGGTTACCACCTTTCTGACAGGTTATTCGAAACTGCATTAGCAGCTGCACACGCTGCGACTCATATCACTCGGAAAAACCGTGCCGGGGCCCCCGGAGCTCGAGCGTTTCAAAGCGTCCGTGATCTTCGGTCGACAAAAAAATCCTTTTAAATCCCGATGCAGAGGACCAGAGGGGAAAAAAGAGGATGGCGAATTGACCCAGTGCCGGGTCAGCTCGAAACGATTCCCTCCGCAGTTGTGTCGCGCCGATCAAAGCGTCCGGAGCTATCTTGAGAACCTATAGGATTCGACCGTTCCCTAATCGGGACTGTGAATTCCACGAGAATATTTTATTTGGTTAATTTCAAAACCCGGCTATGCTCGCTCTGAATCTGGGATTTTTGAGGTTCTTGAACGTTTCGAATGAAATTCCTACAAGTAAACAGTAAATTGTTTTCAGTAATTTTTCAATGAAATTTTTACCAACATATTTCTGGTTCTTTTCTGATTAAAATGACTCCAAACACGACACCATTTGGATCAGATTTAATCGTTTAATCCCCGATATAGTGGAGCCTCTATTATCCGAACTGTCGAGTTCTCCATTACCTAAACACATGTTTCACAGTTCAATCGGAAGCCATCTATTTATCCACGAATGATTGCACAAATTAGTGAAGATATAATCTAGTATTGTAATTAGGCAACTGTTCTATTATCCGAATACTTTTTATCCAATTTTTAATACAGTCAAGATGTGACCATTTGTAGATTATTTCTAATATTTGAACGACATCTCTTTATCGACACCTGATATAACGACTAACAAAGACCAAAGGGATGATATCGTAGGATAAGATAACGGTTCGGATAATCGAGGTTTTACTGTATCGTGAATTAAAGAACTATATGCGATCCGAACTATGTCGTGTTTGGACTCATTTTAAACAGAAAAATGTCACCGATGTTCCGGTAAAAGTTTTATGAAGAAATAATAAAAATCGGCATAATGTTCGTAGATTTTTCATTTTTTCTCTGGCGATAATAACTTTCGTTCGTATCTTGAGAAGTTATAGGACGCCACGGTGCCTTAATCGTAACTGTCAATTCAGAAAAGAGTTGCATAGATAATGGAACGCCTTCGAGAAAATTTTATCGCATCTGGCAAACGGCGGAATAAAATTCACTGGGATATTAAAATACCCCGGTCGCTTCGGATGCTCCACTTGCCTATTTCTCGATCTTGTCATCAAAAAGCAAACGCAAATGAATGCCTGATGCGAACCGTTCGAACCGGGTGACGATCTCGATCGTAATTGACGGTGAAATGTATAGAGGTACTTCAAGCATCTGCGACTCGAGGAAATTTTAAAATGCAGCTTTAAAAGCACAGGTCGGAAGGCGGAATATTTAAGAAAAGAATTTAAAAGCATCAAAGAATATTTCCGTATTATTTTTCATTCGGTAAGAAAAGATTGTTGCAGAAAGAAATAAATATACGCGTGGCTTCTGTTTGTTGCGATTGACGGAGAAAATTTTTATTTTTGCACGAAAATAAACAAGCCAATCGTCAATACTATTTTAAATAAACTTATTAATACGTTTAACAATTAATCAATGAAAAGACGAACGCGCATAAATGTCTACAGTCCAGCGATAAACAATTTGCGAGCGTCGTTCTAATACGTACGTGATGCTTTATATTTTCAAAAAGTGGGCAAACCGTGAGCCCCGGTCCACGCGTAAATCCCCGTATAAAAATTTCCGGGCGATGTTCCAGCTCATATATTCTCATACGAGCCGGGGGCTTTCTTAAACTTCCGTAAAGTTTGATAGAAACGAAACACACGGTGAACGTTCGTGAGTAATAAATCGCGGCGAAATGAAGCGGCGTCGCTAAACTGTTGCGTTCTCCCGGTGTAACGCACGCACGTCGAAAGTTTAATTCTTCGGGTGAGCACGAAATGAAATGAAAGCTTCGCGGCAATTTCGGCCGGGGGATTAAGCATCGAGAGATGGTGAGGGAGAGAGAGGGGGAGCGGTAGGGTCTCTCGCCGGAAGTTGTGGACAAGTCTGGAAGGAGACGAATGGTTCTGGAGAGCAGTGGAACGCGATACTCGACGAGGAAAAGCGTTTAGAGAGTTAGGACAGTTCGGGCAGGTCCTCGTGATTTACCGGCCGACATAAATAATAAACCATTACGGGGAAGCACCCGAAAACTCCCGGCGATTATCGAGCGACGGCCGACGGAATTTCAAATTTCCCGCCATTCGAAATGTATGAGCCGGACGACGACGCGACGCCACGCGGCGCGGCGGCCGGGCTCGGAAAACCCCGGCGCATTTGCAAGCACAAACACGAATCAGTGTAAACACCGGGCGTTCTCATGATTGCACATTATAGACCCGTTGAATAGCGCAAAATCCTAGGCTCTAATTAATCCTAAAAGCTCCTACTGCGCCCGGCGAACCGATCGAACGATACACACCCGCATTCGCAAATCTAGCCCCGGTAACAGGCTCGTGCGAGCATTCGTAAAATGCGCTCGCACACTCGTCGCTTCGACGAATATTTTATACACTCTGTAATTACTAATAAACTATAAAATGGCTAATTGATTGGGGGCCGGCCGCCGCGCCGCGCTGGCGAAATCGAAAACCACTCGAAAATCATAATTCCCCGGCACGAGATTCCCTGAATCACAGCTCGGATAGGTTTTATGGCTCGGACGGTCAAAGTAAATTCCAGCTATTTCGACTCGAATTTTCGGCTATAGTAAATCCTCCCCCTGTTAACTTGATCAGGGTGGAACTTATTTAACGTACATGCCTCGTATCTGGTCAATCTGCTCGGCTGATGAGTTTGTTACATTGTTAGCCATGGAAACAAATTTAGTTTAATTTTAGTTCGCTGTATTACATTAGGTACTCGACTTTCGTAACCAGTATGCCGTAATTAGACTGTGGAAAATGATTTCATACAAAATAAAAATTTTCCGCATTAATTGCAAGGCAAAGAATAATAATCTTAACCCTAGATAATTAAACTTTCGTGAAAAGAATTTTGAATCTTGCGAGATGATCCACCGAATGCTTCGATTAATAAATGCAGTTCTGAATAAAACTTTTACAGTTTCCTAATTTCGTTCCATCGGAAGGGAAACCATTTTTGTTGCTAAAAAGAAGTATTTAATCGTATTCACGTTTCTAGTTGAGTAGTTATTTCCATGATTCGTAGTTCACAATTATTTATACATCTACCGAGCATAAGAATTGACTGGCATGTACTGCATTATTGAAATTTTTATCATTTCCTATTGAACGAGTTTTCCAATGGCAACAATTCTAAAATAAATAATCCTGGATCGGTCGAATTGACCGGCACTGGTAGGTCTAGCATTAAATTATTTGAATTAATTGCAAACGCTGTATCACCATTCCTAAACTCTTTCAACTATCCTACTGTGCCAAATTCGCCAATTCGTTTTCGTTAAAAACGCACAAACTGCGCTTCGCAGCTACCATTTCCCGTCACTGCGCTCGCGTTAATTGCATGCTTGCGCCCATATATTCAAATATCCATTAAAATAGGGACTTCTAATCCCAGTTGCATGTTATCGGAACGCAATATTCCGATTCTACCGGTCGGTAGTTATGACACGTATTGTGCTCGAATTATCGTATAACTGAATTTTCCATCGTGGAAACCAGCAGCGTCGACAACGATCGACGGTTCTGCTGCGCCTATGTAATTGAAGTAATTACTGCCGCTTTTTTCCCCGGGAATTTGTTCTCTTCGTCGGGCAGTTGACAATGATTGTTGAACGTTCGATTCGGCGATGTGACTCGTTACACCATGGGAACGTAGTCGGAGATTGGTGCTCGAAAATGTTTGACGCGCACCCTGATATAAATAACATTATGGTAATTAACTCGTGAGCCGTGGTCCCTGGTGTTATCTGGCGTTCTCGTGCATGTACGCGATCAACAAGTCCCGTGAAAATGATTTCTCAACCCTGGGAACGATTTTATTGCGTGACTTTCGCTATCGCGCGGCTGATTCGCGCACGCCGTTTTGTACGATTATTTATGCTTGACGTGTAAGTGCGAAACACTGATTCATTAAGTAACGTGGCTGATGGAACGACACTGTTTTATCTCCGGGTACGCCAACGTACAACCAGGTGCGTTCAGGTACGTAAAGCTGTGATCATAGTACGCGTAGAGAGTACCTGAAGAAGGTATGAACGTTTATGTGCACTGTTCGATTGATTTGATCTATTCTGCACAAACTTCAGATTTTTATCGATAGATTGAGACCTGGATTGTCCTCTCTCGTCTTTGTTGATTATTTTATCGATTACTCAAGAAAAACTGGCTGACAATTTCAAATGAGAGTTGCAACAAAATGTAACAAACGAACTACACAGCATTGTTCAGCTGAAAATTTCAGACCAAGTGGAAAGTTATTTCTTTTCTTAGTTCTATAAATTGGTAATGGTCAAACAATGTTTCTAGATAGTTGTTTGATTTTTGTACTGTTTTGTGGTTCATCCACCAACTTTTGTAGTGAACCCGTGAAATCGTCGGTTCGAAAATTTCAAAGAAAAAGGGAAGATTCCTTTAGCACCCCCTCGATCCGCCAGTCGAGTCACATTCCCAACATCAAACGCTCGACGTAATAACATCTAATCGCGTTCGAATCGCGATAGAAACGAAATTAGCCGGCATCAAACCACCATAAGCCAAGACCCAACCCGAAAGTAGGTTAAACGAGCAATCATTCCCCGATTCTCTATTCTCCCATCATCGAATCCCAAGAAATATAGAACCCTCCATTCTATTGAATTTTTACGCTCCACTTCCTGCACCGAAAAACCAATACGAAAATCCTCCCTTCGAATCATAACAAGGAAAGATTTCTCGAAATGTTCGTTGATAACTATCGGATTTTTATAACAATGAGAACGTTAAACGTTAAACGATTGTAGGGAGAATTTTCGAATACCACAGCATTATTGTCAACTTATTCAACTGATTTAGAGTGGAAATCAATTTTCATTTGACTCGTGCTTCTTGCAATCGATGCACAAGATTTTTAATACCTTTTATATTAATTTTTTACAGTATGTCTTACCAGAATCTTACCGAATTCTTGCCAGGTGACTTCTTGGGAGGTACGCGGAGTATCTGTCACTTGTGACTGTGACGCGCCTATGACGTAAGCACCGTACACCTGTGTTGGTCGGGTAGCCGCATTTCAGGAGGATTTTTAATTGATAATAATTAAAAAATTATGCCGAAATCGCAAATTTTCTCGGAGAACCACCCCTTAACACAAGAACTACCGAGCCCTAAACGTGACTTAGACTTGTCCCTTTATAATAACAGCAAGATTGAATTTTCTCAGGTTTCATACGATTTTTATGGTAACATGTACTCCAAAGAAGAGATATATTAAAAAATTTCTCGTGAAAACGTTTTCATAGTTTCAGTAATCGTGAAAGAAGAAATCATCCACCAGTCATTCTGACTGGTTCGGTAGTTCTGGTGTTAAATTTTCTCCCACCTGTAGTCGAACAGCCTGTACAGTATAAAAATTCGTCGATTGCTTCTCAAGACCAAAATTAACCATCGCCGGCAGCCTCCAGCGAACTCCGGAATCCACGGTCGACTTTGTGTAAGGCAGATCCGTGTAATAATTAGGGCGAATCTGTAACGGTGAAGCGAAGCGTGAAATGTTCGGCGTGGAAAGCAAAGCCGGCAAACCGAAAGTAATTCACGAGCGAAAATACCTTCGGCAAGGTTCGCCGATACGGACTCCGCTTATCAATTAGCGAGATGTGTCCCCTCTGCGCGGCTGCGAGTCGAAGAGAGAGAGAGAGAGACCGCGACTGCTCGCAAATTAGAATTATTACTCGGCGCGGTCCGCTTTGGCTGCACCGGCAACAAGAGAATGCATTCGCTGCGCTCCAGTTCGCCAATCTTGGGGCTGCTGGCTGGCAGGAACGCGGGTTTCACCGGGATTAAAGCGCATCGAGGGATCATATCTATGAACCAAGTGGATGCGGCTCCATTGTACACTGTTACCGTCCGAGTATATACGAGACATTGTGGCGACCGTCGAAACACCATTTGTTTTCGCGAAACCGCAAGTTGCTCGACCCTCCTCTCCCCTCGCCGCCACGCCTCGCCGATAAGCGTGTGTACCCCGCGTAAGTCAATTCGAAGTTTCCACCGAAACCCGCTCGCAACAACGAGCCGCAAATCACCAGCTTGCGTTTGCCAGATGGCAAACTCCGATCGCGATCGAACGAGCAAACACCGTGAGAAACTGCGAAAAAATACACGGGACCGGGAGAAACGGAGGAGGATCCGCAGCCGGCGCTTAAATAATTTATTTTCAAGTGTTCACCGAGTTTCGGTTACCAGCGATTCGCCATCCGGATCCCGTAAACTCTCGGCTTCGCTAAAAATGTTCCAGTCGCCGCCGCCGCGCCGTTCCCACGTTGTCTGTCCGTAAATAAAGCGAAAACGGAATCGTTTAGGCGGACGCTCGCGAAAATTCACTCGGCTGACAGCACGCCTGAAAACGGTCCGTCTAACGGAAAGAATTTCTTGCCGGTATCTTCGGTTGCCGTGATTGTTGCCAACGCGAATACGTTACTTGTAGACTGCTTTATTTAGCTCAATTTGTGACGGGGGATGGTGAACGCTATTTTTTAGAGGCTACCTTAATATCACCGACACCGAATTTCGCTGACAATGTCCACGTTCGCATCGGTCGCGAAAATCGAAAATCGCGGGTATTTACACAAGCAAAACTTTTGAACTAGTGTTCACCTAGGATTGAAACTTAGATTTTCGGCATTTTCTCGCGAAAATCTACAAGATTACATAAAAAAGAGTTAAAAAATTTTGGTTTCCTGAGGTGAAGTTCTGCCGCCAGCAATGTTAAACCTAATAAGATGACGAATGTGTATTAGAAAAATTGTATACTCGAATGGAAACGTTGATAACTATAAAATCCTCAAGCACGCCCCGAGTTTTCGAGGTTTAAACAACAGTGAATGCATAAATGTATGAAAAAAATAAAATTAAAGGTACTATCGAAAGAAAATTACAAATCACTTCCTCGGTTAACAGATGAATAATTTTCTGAATAGAAAAGACAAATTCTTTTCGTAATCTCATCACAAGTTTGCATAAATATCCGCAGAGTTCGGTCACCGAAGATGCTGCATAGATAACCTGTAGGTTCAAAGTTCCTCATAAGACTGAGGCCGAGCCCTTTGTCTCGTCCAGTACTACCGTGATCCTACAGCAAATAACAATTCTAATTGAGGGATCAGTCGTGTAGCGATAAATTGAATATTGTGGCCCGTTCCGTCTCGTTCGAGGGTCATAAATCATTCATCGGTCGGTGTAACAGGGATCAATAATTCTCGCGGTTTCCGTGCCCCGGTCCTAAATACATCGGTCGGCGGCCGGTTTGGGCTGGTGTTGCCGCTTTAATTTCATAATATTGCCACTGGCCGCGCACTGGAATTCACGTAAGCAGCTCTCGAGCTTTCACCTGCACTTCAAGGTAGAAGAAAGGCAACCCTCCCCCTCCCCCGCGCAATATAAGACACGTTCCACTTCGTCTTCTCCTTGTGTAGTTTTCTCGAGCCGTCTCGAACCTCCATCCCTGAACTGGTGACACGGTCGAGATGCAATCGATAACTCTTGACACCCTGCTCGCAAACATTTTAATTTCATAAGCGAACTCGTCCAGCTGGCCCCGGGGACGTTCCTGAAATCTTTCAAGGCTGCTCTCGTTTCGCTGAGATTCACGTCATCGAATTAAACACACTGAATGGTAACAATACTCTTCACATTTCGCTGTTTGCGTTTCCATAATTTCGTCTTAAATTTCGTTTCCATATTTTCGTGTTATAATAATGCTTAATAACACATTTAATTTGATTATATTGAAAGAGTCAAAATCTCACAAAAAGCAAGTTTAAAAATCGTGTTTTATATAATGGGATGAAGATTCACTTTGGCAACCCAGACATTTTCAACTTTTTACTATACAATCCTGTAGATTTCGACGGGAAAATGCAAAAAATCCAAGTTCTGATGTTAGGAATTCACTGGTTCCAAAGTTATGTGTGTTCAAAGTTGAGCGATTTTAAACGTTTCTGACAGACAAGGGCGCCGCCATATTGATATGTACTCAAACATCGTCAAGTGAGCGGAGCCACGAGGAGATTGGAACTTTAAACACGCATAACTTTTGAACCAGTGAATTCCTAACAGCATAACTTGGATTTTTGGCATTTTCTCGTCAAGATCTACAGGACTATATAAACAGAAGTTAAAAATTTCTGGGTTGCCAAGGTGAAGTTAAACAAGCCTATTAGATTACGTAATTGGGGGTGAGTTCTGGGTTCACGATTGATATTGCTATTGCTGTTGAGGAAGCCATTCAAAAATCCTTAGCCATGGACCACAGACTTTATAAAATTAGAAAATAATCGCCGGTAGGTGATGTGTTATTTTCGAAACTTTCGTGGACTTTTCGACCTTTTTCTCCGCAAATTCCATCTCCGCCCCGGTCATTTTTCTTTGGTCCACCCCTTCGTCAACATTCTCCGCAACCCTCCTCCGCCGTTGTCCCCACCCGTAGTAATCCACCCTTGTCCTCCGCCCTTCACCGCGAAACAACCCTCCCTACTCGCGTTCCTCTCGCGCTGCGGAACACCGACACGTGCTGGACACGCGTTCCACTGGGGGTTTCATTATCGGCGGAAATAACCGTGGCCTGTCCAAGGTCACCGGGCTTATTGCGATACAACTGTTCCGAGGCGGAAACAATGGGGCCGGGTTTCGGGAACCCGCCGCGACGGGGGCTGCTTTATGGCGCGATGGTTATACCCGCCGGGTCGTTTCAGGGGTTGGAAAGGAATTGAGGGAATTGAAATGGCTTCTCCGCTTTATGATGGTGTTTTGCGATCCTCGGGGCGGATTACCTGTGACCTACGGATATTCCGACCTGATTAGCAAGGTGTCGTAATTAACGCGTTCGCTGTGCTCGGAGAATTACTGCTGGTCAGCTAACTCGTATCATATTGGGAATTAACTCGTTATTATTTTGTTGCTTGAGACGTCTAGCGGCTTATGTTTATAGTCCGTAATACAATTGTGGTTTTATAGACTGCGGGTTATATGCGTTCAAAACATCAGCGGATTAAATATTAAATCGAAGAGATATTGGAAGAATTTCAGAATATTTCTGTGCTATTTTTATTACAGAAAATTTGTATTTTGCTCAAACGCAGTTTCTTTGTAGCAGTGTGTGGTCTTGTATTTTCCAAAACAATTTCAAGATGTAAAACAGATATTTGCTTAAAATCAACACAAATTCAAAGTGGCTTTTAAATAGGAGAAAGTTTAGAAAACAATAGTTTAAAGGAAAATTGTAAAATTTCCAAAGGAAAAGGCACCTTTCGTAAGGGTAGTTTTACAAGGGAAGTTTCTCATCCTAGCAAACAAGCGACAGCAGAATCAAGTTCCACGACTCCAAAAATTTCCGAATACTTCTCTGTTTGGGATTAATAATGTGTAATTGATGGATATATGAATGTTGTCCAGCTTTTCGCGATTCCAGCTCGCTATGGCGACAGGTCTGACGAAGTGGGACGCGCCGCGGAGAAATTTATGCGCCTCGTAACGCTCGTCGGCGATCGCTCTTTTTCTCGCGTCGCGTCGTTCTAGTACATTTGCGAGACAGTCGGGACCCGAGCCGGGAACCGCGGGGGATGCGACCCTCGAATTACGGTCGCTGCGATCACGGAGTCGACGGTAAATCGAAACAAAATTTCCCGGGTTGGAACGATCGCGCTCGTTGCCGTGTAATCGCGAGACTGATGCTCTCCGTGTTATTTTATTCCCCTACCGTGTATATTACGCCCGGGAATGTTCGGCAGCGTTTGCGAAACAACGTTACGAATTGCCAATCTACCTGGATGAAAGTCATTATGTTGGCGGTCATAAAATACTTCAATTTTTATTGCAGGTTGTCGCAGAAGGGAACAGCTGAGAAAAAATCCGTAAATAACAGTGGTGAACGTGTTAATAGGCCTCCGATAAGTGACGCGTGAAGGTACAATTTTTGCTATGTCAAATGAAAACTGACCTAGTGAAAAGGTTAATACATAAAACATACTTGAACATGCTTGACGATTTCTTCGAATCCCTCGTCGAGAGGTAACAAGTTCCCAGTGCTTGCCAGCGAGATCTCGGAAAATCTGCGAGATTCGCGAAGTCCTGTATTAATTTATGACTTCGGGGGGGGGGGGGGGTGGAACATGGCGTCGGTTCCTCGGGAAAGTTTCGGGGACAATTTTGCCGGAGAGATTGATTCTGTTCCCCGGGTACACAGAAGTCCCCGACAGGAATCGCGAAAAATCTGTTTGCGAAAGGTCGACGGGAACCCGAACCGCTTCCTCTTAATTAACTCGAGTCGTTAATGAAAGTCGAAAAGTTACCGTCTTAAGTGGCGAGCACACATCTCATAAACCCGCGGCGGAAATCCTTTCGGATGAGGCTGATGCCTCGGAGTTCGCTCTTTGTTCGCCAAGCAAGCTTAGCAAAATTTCTATGAGTACACAGAGAGAGGGTAAGAGAGAGAAAGACAGGAGAGGGAGAGAGAGAGAGAGAGAGAACGCGCGCGTGGTAATTGTTTGAAGTGCGTTACGAGCAATTGGAGCGATAACGTGCACACATACATGGTACCCTATATCGTTGTGTTACACCTTTCCTCTTGGAATCCACGGTGTTGAACAATATTTACGTAGTTACATCCGCCGTATTATTCATGTTACATGCATACAGAGCACCCTGTTTTGGTATGCAGGAAACAACGTCCGCCAAAGGACATTGTACTTTACTCATTAAAAATGTTGTACGGCCTACGCTTCAATTATCCACTTTAACATAGGCAACTTCTGAATAATATGGTGCTCGAGGTACACGGAAATTTGCGTAGCATGGTCAAAAATTGCGAAAATCGTCGAGTAACGCGGTGCTTCAGTTGTGAGGCTTTTTATGGTTTCTTTTTAATGAATTCCTTTGAATGAATGCAACTCCATTTACACTGTTTATACTGTTATTTCAGGGTTGGGATTGTAATTCCTGAATTCTTTCCTTTTCATCACAATACTCCAAGTTTTATGATTTTTGTAATCAACTAATAATTTTAGTCGTCCGATAATAAGTATTTAGCTAATCTAATATCAATTATTTTTATATTTTATTTGTATAGTCACAGGTTGATTCATTTCACTTGTCTGCCCACTGGTTGGTGCACTTTACCTGTCTGATCGCGGGATAGTTTCTTTCGCTTATCCGATTACAGGCTGGCTCATTTCACTTGTCCGATCTTGCGTTTGCTTATTTCACTGGTCTGATCATAGATTGGTTCATAATATTTGTAGGCTGACTCATTTCATTTGTTTAACCAATAGCTGGTTCATTATACTTTAATTCAACTTAAATTAATGTCGTTAATAATGTAACATATTTAGCTTAGTGACGTCAATCTAAACAATACGACTGTATTTTGAATTCAAAAAAACTGAATTATAAATTAATCTCGTGGGGAAAGGGACTCGATAAAATTTGCAAATATTATTGCTACACCAAAATCTATCTCGTGCAACAATTAGATATATAAGAAGCATACACACACACACACACACAGCTTTTAAGACCACTAATTCAGCCCCGATCGTCCAAAAAGTTTTTTACTTGGGTTATTCTACGATCAAAATGGCAAAACGGCTTTAAAAGAATTTTCGCATCTGCAGGGCCATCTCGTTGCCGAAAACCTGTGATTTAATGGTCGGTGTGAAATAATTTGGGCAGTTCCAAACATCGTAGGATAGCCGGCGACGAAGGATACCGCAGCAGCTGCGAATCACTCGGAATCAAAGTGGTCGAGCTCGTAGTGCGCATATTCGCGCGGAAGTCGCTTGTATGTTCGCGAAGCGGCGGCCTCAGGGGGTGTAAAACGTTGGCTGCGTTCTCGCTATTTCAAAGAGAGAGAGAGAGAGAGAGAGAGAGAGAGAGAGAGAGAGAGAGAGAGGGCTGCCTCTCTCATATCTACTCGTGGATATTACATTTCTTTAAGTATTTACCTTGCAGTTTCCGGCGAGCTATTCCGCGCTGTTTTCTCTCTCTCTCTCTCTCTCTCTCTCTCTCTCTCTCACACACACTCTTTCACTCTCTCTCCTTCTTCACCCCGCGCGAAGCCACGCCCGTAGCAAGAGTATAAACGGGGTATTTGTTTTTATTCCCGGGCCGAAGACAAAGTGAATCCGCGCCAGGTAGAACCAATTACCGAGAACGAACCGTATCAAGTTTAACCATTCTCCACGGCGTGTTCCCCGCCGTATCTGCCCCCGGATGTTAACGCTTTGTCGCACCGAGAGCACAAAAGAAGCGGAAACGCCGCGCGTCGCCCGTTAAAGATGCGCCCGCTCCGCCAGACCATTATTATCGGGAATATTCTTTACATCTGTACACCCGTTGTCGTCGCGTTGTTAGGTAATAATTGGAGCCGCGTTCTCTCTCTCTCTCTCTCTCTCTCTCTCTCTCTCTCTCTTTTCTACCGCCGCGACGCCGTTATGGCAAGACGCTAAAGGTCGCCTCGATCAATTGCCGGATTCCGTTGTCGGACCGTATCACCCAGGGAAGAACGAGATAACGAGCTGTGAATGTTGAGTCGCGGGGAACAAATGGCTGATTTAAGGATGCCGGGATTTGCCCTGTTGCCCGGGCAACCGGTCTCTCGTCGTTCTTCGATTTTTCTTGCTTTATAACAAGCTTTTGTCTTCGGCGACACGGGAGTTACGTCATTTTGTTACGCCACTCGTAAGGATTCAACTTTTATTTATGGGTCTGCGGATTGTGGTACTTCGCGAGGTTCGAGCGAAGAGAGATACCTATAATAAATAATCTGCGGATTTTGTTGCACTTTAGTGCAATTTCGAAAAGAATCATTAAAACAATTTAAGGATGTCGATGAATGTTAGCTTATTGGTGTTATTAAAGAAAAAGTGAAATTTCCTGTTGGTCCCTGTTTCTTGCAATTAATGTAAAAATTTTTTATTTTGCATACCGATCCGCAGTCTAATAGTGAATAATGTACGATGTTTCGTTCTTCTATGTCTCCAGTTAATCATCGAACAACAGGTTCTCAGAATAATATAGGGCTGAATTTTACAATTGCTCCCAGTCCCCAAGCTTTTGCTACATATTATAAATAATGCTATTCGTTTCGACTTGCCGAATATGACATTCTATTTTGGCGGAAATTGCGACGCTTATAAGTGATCTAGGATCTAGTTAATAGTTTTAAGAGTGTTCGTCACCTTCAAATCATTTCCAATATGAGATAACCTGAAATTTCCGATATACATTGACTATCGTCGAACCATTCCGAAGTCGGTTCATCGCCGTCATATATTCCGCTAACACCAGCGAAAACTATCTAACATGAGCGGGGTCGACCGCGCCATAAACCCGGGGCCATCAAAAATGCATCGTTCACGAGTCGCGCAAAGTCGAGAGCCAATTTCTCTTTCAGTTTCTCGTGACACATGCATACCAGCTGCTCAACGGACGACAGGGTAATCATGCTGCAAGGAAGTAGTCAGTGCTGCGGGTCGGTGCATAATCGGTAAAAGTGGTTGCTAATTAATTACTGTAACTCAGGGTAGGATCAAAGACAGAGAGAGAGAGAGAGAGAGAGAGAGAGAGAACGTTCGTTTCCTGCGACAGGCAAATCGTTCTTGTAAATTCGGCGGCGGGCGGGTTTACGCTTCGCGTGTACGCGGGCGTGACGTTTAGCTTCGATACCGCGTCGCATTATAATGGAACTTTAATATCAATTTATGGTAAGCGTTCTGTGATGGCTTAATCCCCAGTTATACCGGGCCGCACGGTCTACCTAAGGGGCTTACAGTTGCTTCACATTATTACTGATGTATGCGTGTTCACGATCAGTATCCTAGACGCTCCGGCAAGAACGCTTATAGGCGGCCGAACCGTTCCATCGGCCATGTGCTAACCACGCTTCATCCATTCCCAAGGCCCTGGATCCCCGTGGAAACCGTCGCGATATTTATTCCGACCATCGTCCGTGGTTTCAACGGCGTTACGCCGCTCCATCCGCCGCGCCTTTACGCTCCGCACCGCTCCGCACCGCTCCGAACAGCTCCGAAACCAGACCGGACCACTTAACGATGTTTGTTGCGGACCTTCGATCGTAATACTCCTGCAGCCTCGCAAATCCGCGCCGATGAATCCGTCTATTCGCTATGATTAGCGCCGCGACGCGATTCGATTATCTCCCACTTCGATATTCGTCCATTTTCTACCAGGATACTAAGAAAAATCATGTGGCTACTTCTTTTGACAAGGTTAGTAGATCCACAGCAATATACCGGTACTCTTCGATCCTTTGAACCTTTCAATTGTTTTGAATTATACATCTATACTGTCTTCGGTTAATCTTTACCTCAGGAAACCAGAAATTTTTTACTTTTTCTTATCGAACCCCGTAGATTTTGACGAGTAAATGCCGAAAATCCAAGTTTCAATCTTAGGAGATCACTAGTTCAAAGGTTATGCGTAAAGATGTACGGGTTTCAGCGTTTTTGACAGGTAAGAGCGCCGCCATGTTAACGAACGGAACCGCTAGATACCGTGCACGAGTTGATGGATTTCACTGTTTCACCGAGGGCGAATACAATCGTTTCAACGCGAGCAGAAACTGACCCTAGTCCCTGACCCTCGTTCACTAGATACATTGAATCTTTCTCGATCAGTCGTCCACGGGAATCACATGCAAAACAGAAAGCTATATTTTGTCCCCACTGAAAGCACATTAGCGGCACGGGTCACGTTCGGGATTATTCATAGATTTTAATAATTCAGGGCATTTGTTCGTACAAAAGGCTATCCGGATCGTATCAATAATTTCCAGTATTGGTGGCTCGGGTCACGGAGTCCGGTGAATTCTCTCCTGTTCATGTTTTAAAGGAAAGAGCGGCGGCGTCGGCGGCTGGAATTGTTTCCGCGTTGGTCGGGAAGAATTGATAAAGCTCGGTATTAGCAGTTCCGCCCGGTGGCGAGCAATGGCCGGTATTTTTCTCTTGTTAGAGGTAATCCAGCGTATTGGCTTGTTTCATTTGAGGAGGTACCATCGTAGATTACCTTCGAATCGTTGTGGATTTACCTCGATCGGCCGATTGCGAGCGGTTAACGTTGTCTTTCGCGAAACGTGGAATTCCTTTTCACCGTTCCCACCGAGGAATTAAAAACAAAACCGTTCCGGCGAACGTTTGCAACAATTCAATACGTTTATATACCGCCACGTTCGGGAAACTCGGTTCTATTTTTCGAAATTGGATTCGAAATTTTACGGCGCTTAGTATTCCCTATGTGCGTCGTTTTTCTGTGGGAGCTTTGTAATCGAGTAAGTAGAATAGGTCAACGTATGGTCGGACGAATTCAATAAGGGTGGCCTGAACAAAACAAAATGGAGACGATTTAATACGATTAACGTTTACGGACCATTAATAGCGACTATTTTGCATTACTGTATAAAAATAGCAAGAATGAGTCTATTAATTTTTCTACAATTTAAGTATACCCAAAGAAACAATCTCAATAATCGTAAATTCCAAAACGTAGTAAACTTCGTGTTAAACAAAAGTTGGGTTAGGTCTAAATGTCTTCTCATTTTTATTTTTCGTGTGAGAATCTCTAAAATAATTATTCTATACAAGAATAAATATTTTGCACTAATAAATTCATTAACAGGTAACAAAATATTTTCGAGTACAGTGGACGATAATTACATCATACACAGTTTCCGGGAAACATTTTTTTGCGAATCCAATAGATTTTGGTTGATATAGAGTCAGGCAAGTAGATCAGGGATGATTTACGATCAGACAAGTGGATTGCGGAGATAATTTAGAGTCAGACAAGTGGAATAGGTTTGGCTAATGATCGAACAAGTAGAATAGACTCGACTTGTGGTCAGAAAAGTGGAACGAAATGATCAATTATCGGGCAAGTAGATTAGGGATGATGTACGATCAAACAAGTGGATTAGGTCATGATTTAGGGTCAGTCAAGTGGAGTAGGGCTGGTCTACGGGCATAGAAGTAGATTATGCTGATGATTTACAGCCGGGCGAGTAGCATAGGGCTGATTTATGATCAAATATGTAGAATAGGAACGGGAGGCCAGGCAAGTAGAATATAGATAGACAAGACAAGTAGATAAGTCAGATAAGTAGAGAAGTCAGACAAGTAGATTCAGGTTGTCATACCATCGAATAAATGGATTGTCGACATTTTCTATAACTAAATGAGTAGAATGAGATTTACCTGTTGCCAGACATATGTATAGCAATACAAGAATCATCATCTAAGAATAAAAACGAATAATTACTTTTAGTAACAAATTATAACAGTGCAATCTTGAAACTGTTACAAATAAGTTATTTATAGACTGCGGATTTAATGCATTTATGACAAAAATGAGTAGATCAAAATTAAAATAGCGAAAATATTTCAAAAATCTAGAGCCAGTGTTTCATTATTCTGGACTTAATGTTCTATAATATTGAATAATTGTTTTTCAATCTTCAACAGTAAAATGATTTTTACATACGCTGCCCTTAATCTGTAAATATTCTTATTGTTAACATATTTGAATAAGAGATAATTCTGAATTTCCATCCAATTATTTCGTACCGTTGCGAAACTAGCTGTGCAAAATGTGCAAAAAGTAATGTCCATTGAAATCCGAAAGGACTGATCCTGTTACCATCGCCGAAACGGAAAAAGCAAATTCTCGTAACACGCTCCCATTGCGATGAAACATCCCTGCATAGAAGCTTAATTAATGAACCATGTATTTTCGGGAAACTCGGCACGGATATCGGTATGATATAGAAATTATACGAAAGTTTCTTTTAACAATACCTGGCCATCGGCGTTGCATCAACGTCCGGCAAGTCGAGAACAACCGTCTGTTGCACGATTATTCGACGGTGAAGCCTCGAAAATGAATATTCCCCGCGCCATTTGATCTTTTATCCATGAATCGTCTGGCGGCCAACGGTCTTCGTTACCTTTTTGCCCCTCTCAGGCGTCTCGATTTTAATGGCAGAAACGTAAGATGGGGACGACAGTCGCTAACGAGACCGTCGTTACACGGCTGCAATTATCGGCGATAATCGATATTTCGATAATTGTATATTTTGACCGACTGACTGAGCCGATAATAAAACGCGCTCATAATGGCGCTTAATAAGACGCGAACGGAACGATTATACGCGGTATCTCTGTGTCGTGTGTTCCTCGCGCAAAAAACCAATTAGTTCCGGCGGAATTCTGGGTCATTAGCGACATCTTTAGTTTCTAATCAGATCCCTTATACTTAATTATACAGTTGGGTATTCTCTAAATAATTGTGTTCTCGATGTAATTCTGTAATGTCAGAACCCGTCTGTGATTCTCAATTTTTCTGCTCTCATAAGATTTTAATTTTGCCATAAAGAACATTTTTCAGAAATTTGATTGATTTTTAAATTAACAGAAGCTACTGTTTTTTTTAGAATTTTTTTTTAGAATTTCTAAAGAAAGAATTGAAATTGTTATTGAAACATAAATTGAGACTTTGAAATAAATGTTTGAGAATGCAATGAACGATATAATTTCAAAATGAGACACGATTTATGGTTCAGCCTGTATTATTCGCTCCACGCCCTTTTATTTTCCCAATTATAATTCCCCCTGCTGTATCCTAACAATGCTCCACGGTATTTATAAGCTATTGTTTAAGATATTTTACGCTCCGCTGTGAATTTCGCGCGAATAATTAAACAGACAGGAAGATTTCGGAAATAGATAAAATTGAAGAGGAAGTGACGGATGCGTGCAAAGGTTGATGCGTAAAATAAAATTTGATTATTATTGCTTTATAAACTTGTATAGGTCTACACGAAAAAGATGGGGAATATACTGAAACCAAATATAGATTTCATTTCAATTTACCGCGAGCATTCACGGAGAAAATAGCATTTCGTTTAGTGCCAGCTTCTTTGAATTTCCCTCTAAAAATGTGAGTTTTCACGAAGTTTCGCGGCGTGGCTGACAAACAAGAAATTGAAATTCCAATTGTGGGCTGTCATTTAATCTGTCACGGAAGTCGTAGCTTATTTCAAACGTACAAAGAGATCATTACAGATCTGTTATGCCGATTATTCTTTTGTGTGAATATGATTGTACGTATTCAAGGAAAATGTTTCACTTTATTACGTGTGCGAGTCCTTTAACTAAATATTACAGAAATTTTATACATTCAAAATAATGGTATTTGCCACAAGATACAGGAAAATTATCGTGTATTAAAATAGATCACATTCAATTTAATTCAGCCCTTCCATTATTCGTCGCTAATTCAAGTGTCGATTAATTTCAAAACCGTGGAATTCCAAGTAGAAGGCCATAAGACAATCTTCTCCAGCTCGTCGCTCGAAAAACACGGAATCATTTGTGCAAGCCAGCACACAACATTTTTCTCCCTGTAGATTAGGTATTATTGCCCGGAGCGATTCGATCCATCTTGCAGGGGCTCCGCCAAAAATCCCGGCCTCGTCTAGCAAACGAATCGGCTGGTTCCCCTTCGTCCAAGCGGAATTATCGAGTGTTTGGCAGCGATGATAGCGCGGTTGATATTTCACGCACGTAAAAATCGACGGGGAGAGAGAGAAAAAAAAAAGAAAGACGGAAGAGAGAGCGTCGACCGGTAGGATCGCTCGTGGCCGACGGTATCCGGTTCTTCGAGGCATTATCGGTAATTACAGCCTTCATGAGCGGTAATGCGGCAGATAGGGGGCGCATTCGTGGCCGGCATGGCTGGACAGGGGATCGCTAAAGTGCAAACGTGCGGGGGTGGCCACGAGGAGCAGCCCTGACACGCGATTCTCCTTCTGCGAAACCTGAAGCGAACGTGGAATCGTTCGGTCATGAAACCGCTTAAGTTACTTTTCACGCCTCCGTTAGCCTCTCCCCTTCCTCTCCCTACTTTTCTCCGACTCGCTTTCTCCGAATCAATTATTTTGAAATATAAAACGAACTTTGTAGGAAATTTAAGTTTTTACTTCTTAATTTATTATATAACCTCCATCATTATCAAGGACACTTTGCCATCATTCCAGCAAAATTTCAATCCCCCTCTTATAGAAATCCAGGGTTCGTGAAGCAAAATATGACTCTAGGTGCCTCCTTGCATCTTCTACAGAAGTGAATGTTTGATTTCTTAAATAATGCTCCAGATATCTGAAAAGTCAATAGTCAGAGGGAACAATATTCGGTGAGTACGGGGGGTGCGGTAAAACTTCCTTGATTTTTTCCTGAGTGAGTTTCGCTGTATGGGGCCGGGCATTGTCAATTTGCAGTATTACACCTTTTCAGCAGTAACATACAACTCAGCAGTAACTGTTTCTCCAGGTTTCAACAACTCAAAGTGAATTATACCACGACAGTCCCACCAAATGCACAGTAACACCTTTCTAAGTGATAAGCTAAGTTTAGGGGTTGACATTGCGGTTCGATTTACAGAAAGCCATTGCTTGGAACGCTTTATGTTATCATAAAGAATCCATTTTTCATCTCCGGTAACGATTCTGCTAAGAAATGGATCTCTACGAAATCTGGATAGCAATCAAGTGCAAATTGATCGACGAATATTCTTGTTGGTCTCGAATAATTGATGCGGTACCCATATTCCTTGCCTATATGCCTTTCCCATTTCGTGTAGGTGCCTTTGTATAGTTGACCATGTGGACCCAAGGCTTCTCGATAATTCTTGTATACTTAATTTTGGATCAACTTCCACTAGAGATTTTAGGGTGTCATTATCAAATTCAACTGGTCGTCCACTTCGAGGCCTGTCAGAGAGATCATAATCGCCAGCGGCAAACCTTCTGAACCAACGCTGACACTTGTTGACCTTCAATACATCTCCATAAACATCGCAAATTGTCTTTGTTGTTGCCGTTGCATTAAATTCCACATGAAAATGAAAAAGTATGCAATGACGAAAATGATCCTCGGAAGGTACGGACGCCGCCATTTTATTACAGGGTTGTAAAAAATTACACTTTTTAGAATATTTTGAACACAGGCTGCTGATTGATTACTTATGGGTACCCCTAATAATTCTTACAGAAAGAATTTATTCCTCTCTCTTATTCCTACGGATCAAACTTGAAAGTTGCATATCAATCCTAACAGGGTTGAAAGGTTTAAGTTCACTTTTATTTATGAATTCGTGGATTTTGGTACTTTGCGAGGCTAAACTTCGCTTCGTCAACCCAGAAATTTTTAACTTTTTAGTATATAATCTTGTAGATCTTGACGAGAGAATGGCAAAAATTGAAGTTTTAAGGCGAGGAATTCATCGGTTCAAAAGTTACGCGGAGTTCTATTCATTGTTATTTACCTACAGGTTTCTTCTTCTCTTTTTTTGACTCTTTTTCTGTCTTGCTGTCTCCCCGAGCCGCAGTTGCACGGAGCATCGAGTCGACGGACGTTTTAATACGTTCGTCGAACGTGGGCGTCGTTTCGAAATGGATTAGCGTGAACGACAAAGCCAGCGTCTGGCTGAATGACGAAACGAAAGGAACGAGCTATTGTTTCGCGAAGAGTATCGATTGGGTCGGCGCTTTTTCATTACGGAGGATGAGTCGGTGAAAAGTGTCACTCGGAGGCACCTGCGTGAACGAAATGTTTGAATACACCGTGCGTTTCGGAAGATTATCGGTTGACGCCGCACAAGGGGTGGATGCTTAGAAGAGCTGCCACTCGGAAGGGTGCATTTGTTATGTTCCTTTTCTTCGCCTGCTCTGTTGCTGTCTAATCGATTTTTCGAAACGAAAATAAAATAAGTTCTCCTTTAATAAAATTGTTCCTTGCTCTATCAAATAAAATTGATAAGGTTTCTGGGGTAGAACGTCTGTTACAGAAACTAGCAAGAAAAATTCAGTGGAAGACATTTTCGTCCGTAACGAGTTAAAAATGCGGCACAAACAAACAGCTTCAACAAAACCAATATAATTAATACAAGCTATACAGAAAAATCTACACTAACTATACCGACTGATAAGTCACATATCTCATTACTAGTACATGAAGGAAAAATTCAGAAGCTCGTCGAGCGAGAAGTTTCTCGTCCATAAAAAGTTAAAAACGCGTCACAAACAAACAGCTTCACCGAAATCAATATAATTAATATGGTGGATATCAGCAAGTCTACTCTAACTATACCAATCAATAAATTAATGATCGTGCTACCGGTATGGCAGGAAAAAATTTGTTAACATACCAAACGAAACGACAGGATTCTGTAAAATGATATGCGACAAATCCGCTCGAATCGTCGCGGGTCCCCGGAATTCGGAATTGCCCGAAATTTTACAATGACGTACACGCTCCCAGGGATCAATGGCGACTGCGACGGAATTCTAATGCCAAGAGAGGGACAGCTTGATACGATTATTTCGAATAAACCGTGGTTTTTTTCTCGCTAGTGGACACCGGCGCGGCGCGTCCCCATGACATAAATAAACGGTTTCGGGGCGCACTCGCATTCAAGTTTTAACAGAAGGCGCAATTGCGAACAATGGAATTACATATCTCGACCCCCGGTTAACGCTGTATCGCACGTGCGGGACACATGTATTTACATTGTTAATAGATACCACACTCGCGCGCGCGCGCGAGAGAGAGTATAGTATAGAAGCAGGTCTCGTAATTCTCCCGGCCTTCCGTCGGGTTTCCACGAAAATTCCTGGACACCGGGTCTCTCGCTCAGCTTTTTGTTTCGCCAGTTTATTCGTCGCGAAACTACAAATTAACCATCAGCTGGACAATGTTATCCGGGACGGGTCGCGATCGACGATTTAACCCGTTGATCGCCGATGCAACAGCGCGCCGAATATTCCCACGATAGTTCCTCCCGAGTTTGTTTAACCATTTGGGACCGCGTATCGATCCGCGATCGATATTTGATTCTATTAGAACGGCCCAGGTGCTTGGATTTATGGAATAGCCCTGGTGTTGTAAATCTACTGCCGATGTTTATACATTTATAACGTGCACGGTCTTGGACAAGGAGGTAAAACAATGTAAAAGTGTGTTTTGGAATATTAATGGCCCTATATATTGATTATTAGATTGCGGATTTTTATGCAAAATAAAAATTGTCTACATTCATTTCGAGATACAGGGAGCCACATAGACATTGAATTCTATTATTAATAGTTACAATAAGTTGGTCTTTTCAAATTTTTTCAATATTTTTACTGTTCTGAATTTACTCAGTTTTATTGTAAAATAAAATGAAATCCGCAGTTCCTCGAGTGTATTATATGTACGAAGAATTTTTAATCTTTTTCAATTTTCAAAATTGTTCTACATAATGAGAAGGAAATAAAAACCAAAAAGAACCGTCAATCTCCTTTTAATAATTTTAATAACTGAGCTTAACGTAGTGACATTCTTAAATTCTTTCAATTTTACTACTACTTTTATTTTACTTACACAATTTTGTCATAACTGTATAAAATCTGTAGTCTAGTAATGCACGAAACAGAAGCCCAATAGAAATTTAGTTCCTCCTTTGGTCATTTTAATAATTTGTAAATGAATTTTTTTTTTAAATATATTTGCTGTCAACTGGAGTGAAGTAGACATTAAATTCATTCTACAATCATTTTAATAAGTTGTCGGTGAAACATCAATATTCATAAATTCCTGTCAGAAATTTCACCCATTTGTGCAGCTATGTATGCGTAAAATCAGCAATGTCAATAATGTACATTTACAATCTTCTCCTGACTTCCAACGATGCTTTGTTCCCCATAACATATAATTCAACGCGTTCAGTTATGATATTTCCAGGCGTACATATGTTTATTAAGTTTCGCACAGTCCGCAAGGAAAACCGCGCACCCACACAAGAATATTTCCCAACAGCGTAACCGCTGCTTGAGCCAGGTAGGCACAGGTATCGCGGCGTTCGGAGTCGAAAAATTAACGAAAGAGCCGCATGAAAACAATAGGCGAGCGAAGCATTCATCCAGAGCTTCCGGGAAAGGAAAACTGAAACGAAGGGGGAATAGCGTTTCAAGGGAAAAAAATTTCTTTGCCGCGGAGAGCGGGAGGGGGACAGAACTCACTATTTTTTAACGCATAATCACCTCTACAGCGGAATTGCGTTCGCCGGGTTTGTGAAGTAATACACGCTCCAAATAAAAAGCATAATCGAGCTTCTCTACTCTATAACGAATTACCGCCGCCAATGGCGGCTCGGTCGCGGCCCCGCTAATGGGTTCTCCTCCAATATCCTTTTAGCCCGAAGATGCCCAACAGCAAACATCCTTACAACAGGGCGGACAACAAGGAGTCAAGTGGGATCTTTGTAACGTCTTGGTCGAGTGAAGCCATTACGAAACGACAGGGCTATTTAGCTCACTTTGCCTTACCAGCCGTTCGAACCCCTTTCATTTTTATTTGTCCTAGCGATTCCTGTCGTCCAATGAGCGGAGCCGCGAGGAGGTCGGTCTGGGTTAGGCTCGTCAGGCCCGGTTACGCTTGCAACTCTACATTATCGACATCGCGTGCTTGTGCTGCCACCTGACGGCTCCGCTCGTTAGCCGACGCGCGAGTACATACCAACATGGCGGCGCCCATACCTGTCACAAACGCTTTTAAATCCGCTCAACTTTAAACACGCATAACTTTTGAACCAGTGAATTCCTCAACTTAAAACTTGGATCCTCGGAATTTTCTCGTCAAAATCTACAGGATTGCATAAAAATAATTAAAAATCTCTGGTTTAACCAATTAAGGAAAGTGAAATTCCAACGTCCCCATGTAAAAATCTCTATAATATCACACACTATACTATATAATGCTTGAAATAAAAGAAGTAGTCTCCCGGTGGATAAAGTGTTAAATGGAGGACGCATGGTCACCGTAAAGATGACATGAAATCCCACTGCAATTTTCAGCATGGTGGCGCAAACGGTGTCGGAAATGCTCGAAGGGCGTGTCGCGCGGAGCTTGTTTTCCATCGGACTTAATTGCTGTAAGTTTGATGCGTTCCTTAGGGCCGACCGGTCGGTGCTTTCTCGTGTTTAGCCGAAGTAAATAGAGGGAAATGAAGGAACGAGTCTGGCGTTTGCCGGAGGGCCGGGTCCGGATAAAAATGTCACACTCCTGCGCCCCCGGGGGAATAAGCGAGCCCGAGAGTAACTGAGTGACATGTAGACAGAACGTAGAAATGGAGGGTGAGCCTCGCGCGTTGCCCAAGAAAACTGTACACGTTCTTCGCTAGGCTCGGCGCTCGCAACGGTGTTAGCTTTATCCTTTCGTTTATCTCGGGAGCTGGTCTTCCGTGGGGGACATCCTCGTTTTCGAACGAATTTCAAGTGTTTTCGAATCGATGCTCTTTACCGACTCGCTCCCGGGATCCTCGTGAACACGCGAGTTTATAGAAATCGATGCGATACAGCGCAAACAACGTGTGTTCCTCGGAAATTTCGAGTCCCCTTGTTACCGGGGCTGCTTCGCGCGAACTCGAAGCTCGCCGAGATTCGAGTATTTGTTGTTCTTTTGTGTTACGGGAATTGCTGGAGTTCTCGCAGAGTTACTGCAAATTGGTGTATGGAGGATTATAAACAACACGATGCAGTGATTCTTGCGAGTGTTTGGACAATGAGTTTCGAGAAATTGTCGATTTTTAACCCGGTATATAGGCCGAAGCTATTATCCTTTTAATTGAGTGACTTTTCACGAACGTTGAAAGAAACATGTGACAACCTTTTGCATTTGCGATAAAAATTTGCGAAATAGAATATACACGCGAGGAAAGTGAAAATACTGCTGTATTATTTTTAACTGATTACAATTATTTTTATGTCTATTTTTGTGTCCTGCAATTAATAAAAAATGGTTCGATGCTTGAAAAGTTTTGGAAATCGCATCTTAAAACAATGGGCTTTGCCGGTACAGTCTTCAAGCTTTAGAATGAATCTAGATTGATTATTGCGCGATACATTTTTACAAAATTACAACCGTTTAAATATCGAAGTCTTTCGAAAATCGTTAATTTAATATGCAAAGTATTTCTACGGCCAACGTAACAGAGTAAAATAATGCTTCAAGCTCGAAGACACGGAAGAAGATATTTTGCCGAGGGTAACCCGAGGAAGCTGGTCGCAAATAAACGTTTGACGGAACATTAATTACCGAAACAATATCGTTCAAAGCGAAATTACTTATCAGGTAAAGCTAACAGAATTCCGAGAGACAATGTGCATCAATCCATTGCGCCAAGCCTCTTTAGAACGCGGCTGCACAATTAATTACCGGGACCGGGAACAATGACAGGTTGTCAAGGAACTCCGGCGCGGTTCTTCCCGGGCACTTTTAGACCGCGGCAAAGTAACACAGCTTACGGTCTTTCAGTTGTTGAACAAGCCCGGTCGTTAGAATATTTATTGCTACTTTAAGCTGACTTCGGTTTCCGACGTCGCCGGTGAATAATGCGGCCTGGCGTTGTAAAAGTACAGCCAACCGGCCCGAGCAAAAAGTAGATTTCTAACGTTCCAGATACCGAAGTTTCCCGATATTCCCGATCCGTGACGACGAGCTTTCTCATCCTTCGTTCGAACGACTGTCCACTATGGTCACGGCATTGTTCGTTGTTTCACACTTTGCCTACCGGAAAACCTATCGATTGGCTTTTTAATCACTGTCCCATATCGAACTCCCCTTTACTGTAACATTCTTCTCGCGGTATTATTGAAAAAAACATTAACAACTATTATCAAACAAACTTCTTCAGGATTATTCCTTACACATTTGCTCATATCATTAAAAGCAACGGAGACATTTCGAAAATGTTGGGTAACTCACATAATTTATTTACAACGAGCCCTTACGTTCGCCCTTAATTTGGAAACCAAATTGGTAAGTAATTTTCAAGCTAAAACGTTTAAGATTCATTGCCTAAATCATTATCTGAAAACTATAAATTCAAGTAACGATGTCCAAAAAATGGTATTCAGGCAGCGATATTTTTGACATTTTTTGATCAAGCAGAATAGCGGAATTGTTGAAGGGATTGTAGATAGTGAACACCTGGATACCTAGTTCTCAACATGGGGGTGAAATTCGTGAAACCAGATTTCGAAAATTCGAATAGGAAATGTATAACTTGAAAATGGCACAAGATGGTAAATGGCTGAATGAAAAACACCTGCAAGAATCTGAAAAGTGTCTGGTGACCCGGATTTCGCACCGGTCATCGTGGCGAAATAACGAAACCGTCGGCCAGAATAGTTTGGTCGCAATTGCCACGGAAAACCGATGCACGGGAATTGTTTCCGTACTCGACGCGCGTGTACTCGCGAGACCTTTAAATCTAACTAGATTAATTGTTGCTTGAATGTCTCGTTCATTACGGATACTATAACATCGCGAGTGGCGTTCGTATCGAGTTCTAGGCGCGCAACATTTGCAGCTATGCAATTCGGTGCATAGCGCAGTCTCGCGAAACCCCAGTGTTTAATTACGCGTGCCGGATCGGCCGAGTTAAAATAACACGGACAGTGGAATTCCAAATCTTTGTCCACTTTTTAAAGAAAACACATTTTTTGATTGTTTCGGGAAGTTGTGAATTTTTATGTCGAAAACTGTCTATCGAATCGATTTATTATCTATTAGAAGAATTACCATTAAACATTTTTATTTTGTAATTTTCAACTGGTGGAGCTTTGCTTGAAAAAGTTAAGAAAAATGTAATCATATTTCTTGAAGCTTACGTTATAATATAAGCCTGCGTTCAGAATGATATTATAAAGATTTTGAAAAATTATTTTATATTACTTTCGATTTGATAGAATTTTTCAGAATATAAGTAAATATCAATTCAACTTTTATTTCTTACCGTTGTATCAAACAATTTCCAATTTGAATTCAGACGCACGGTCCGTAATTGCCTTACTCTCGCATGACTACTTGTCTGTCTACATGCCGACCCTATTCTACTTTAATCTCACATTCTATTTTCCAACCAATTTGCTACTTCGTATCGATCGATTTCTAGCAAAGGTTGCAGACCGTCTGGCTCCAATTTGAGAGAACCTTCTCGGGTCTGTAGAACAGTCGATGCACACAATTTTATTGAAAATAATAACAAAGAAATAGAAACATAGAGCAACAGTTTCCTTTTTCGATTTGAATAAAATCTTTCAGATTTGTAGAACAGTGTGCAAACATTTTTATGAGATAACAACGTGGCAGTACAAATATGGAAGAAAGATTGAACGTTAGGTTAGTGATTATAGGAAAAGCCAATTATTTCTGATTGCCAAGTTCAGATTAGTAAAATGTAATACAACTTCCTAATAGGATATGCATATACCAGTCAACGAGAAGTATATTAGCACTCTATATCCAAAATCGAATGCGTCATGTTCTACCAGTGCACGCAGCCAAGGGAGACGTTATATATGTCTGACTGAGAGCCGACTGAAACTACTTACATTAGAACAGACGTTACGTATACTAGCAATGAGGCTTTATACACAGCTCAACTACTCATCTCACATCCAACAAGGAACTTCACCCAACTTGTCTGGCTACATGCAGGCCTTATTCTACTCCAACACCACATTCTACTCCCTACGAACTTGCTATTTCGTCCTGGCTCGAACATGGTTGGACCGAGACTTGTCCAGCTACCATTTAAACCTTCCACGTTTATTAACCCCACTATTCTCGGAAATTTAAACATCAAGTTACCTTTCTCAATTTCAATCGTCAAGCAGCAGCTCGCACTCTGCGAAACATGATGCAACAATTTCTTCTGCAATCATCGCTTAAGTAACATTTTGAAACTACTTTCGAATAAAGTACAGTCATTCAGGGTTACATTAACAGGACACGACAAAGGTCAACCCAAGTTCCATAGAAAAGCAGAAGGTGAAAGTGAAAAGCGAAGGTGCTCGAAAGTCGAACAAAGTTGCAGGAAAAAAATATTCCAGCAAAAAGGTTCAAAAAAACGAGAGTTCGCCTCGTGGCCGAAGCGAAAGCTGTAGAACGCGCGTCAGCGGTAATATTACAATCAATCCGAAATTAATTAGGAATTTAATTTCACGGGAGATTAACGGGTGGCACTCGGAGTGGGCCAATCCCTGCGGTAATACGGAAACGCGTTTTCTCCTTCGATTAATTACCATAGATACCTGTGCGTCGGGCTGGCGAGCACACGCGGAGATCAATCACCGGCGCGGCATAACTGTGGTCGTTCGGTTCCGTTACGTCGAGGATTTCGCGAAATGGAACGGTCGAAACCCGGGGCCCTATCGCCTCGTCGCTGTAAATCATTTCTATCTAATCTCCTTATCAGCCGCCTGCCGTTTAAGGGGCTTTTCGCTTCGGAAAAAATGATCTATTTTTGCCAGTTTCAGTTGTTTGCATTTTACGGCGCGTCGAACCTTTGAAAATATATCTCTCCGAGGATTCTGGAATTTTTTGGGAATTCAGGGAGTCACCTGACGGTTACAGCTACAATATTTCCTGTGATCTCAGCTCTGTGATCGTATAATAGGTCACTGAGATTTAGTGAGATTTTCTAATTTCTTTATACGACTGTTTATTTTTATTCGCAGAAATGTCTGAATATTTGCCTAAGGTGTCAGTTCTATATTAAATTAGACCCCTTAAATCCCATAGTTTCTATTTTAAAAAATTATCGCTATTGCCTGTTCCAACATTTTTGACGTTCTATTTTCCCTAATTGTCCTAATTCCCCTAGTTGTCCAACCTTCGCTTAAATAAATAATTCTTTTCCTAGAAAAAATATCACGCGTTTTTATAGAACAGCTCAACAAATACACAGTCAGGAATTCTCTCGTCTAACATTATATCTCCCCCGGATGAAATTCTCGAAAATAGCCTTCCATTTTTAGCGCCGCAGCAGGGGCTGTCCTTAATGCAATGCAAAAATTCCTCGAGTCATCTCGTAATAAACCGTGGCGAAGAGATGGTCATCCGCGATTACGCGGAAAATAGCGACCCGTGGTCTGGTTCACCTTGACTCGCGACTATTATTACGTTCTCGTTAAAGTTCGATTTCTTTTCCACTAGTATGCACCATGCAGGTTCCAAATAGTCTCCAAAATTTCCGCTATCAACCTAACACCCCGACAGTCCGTAATATCACAACGAATTATCTAATGAAACCATCAAACTGCCACCACTAAACTGCGAATTTTTGTACATAATAAAAAAGTCCACCCTTAATTGCAATAAACAGGAGGAAAATAGAAATATTTCTCCTTTTCTTAACCCTCGGATTCCTGCGAGTTCTGGGCCTATGCCGGAGTCATTTCTCACACCGATATTTCCTTACAATATTTTATTCCGATGTAAGACGATGGCTCGGGACCGATTTTCGTCTTATTTCGGATGGAGGTACCTGGAGCGGCCTGTATAAAATTGGGATTGGTATACTAAAATCGAAATTAATTGAGGCGACCACGTTAGATGGTTCGCCCTGTACAAAATTTCGATTGGTCCGCTAACAACGAGAATAATCAAAGTTACAGTGAGTTTTCGATATATGTCAACGACACGGGTCTTGCCAGCGACATATATCGTCTAGGAGACATACCACGAGCCGCGTTATGTTTTTACTCCTCGATGTTCGAGGCATCTTGAGCCTCGTGGCCTCTCACGGAGTATACCCCGTAGTAGTGGGGATAATTCCGCGACGTTTATCATCCAGGCCTTGGCGACACATATAGAGAAATTACAGTAAATGGTTCATCTTGTATGAAATTTGGATTGCTCAACGAGATTAATTGAGACGACCGTATTAGACGGTCCACTCGGTATAAAATTCAGATCGGTCCACTAATGACCGAGAATAATTAAAGTGGTCGGATTGAATGATGCGTCCCGTGCAGAATTTGAATTGTTCTATTAACAAGGACAATAATTACAGTGTTCACATTAGATGACGCGCCCTGTACAATTCGAGGTGCATGCCCGAGCTGTTTGCAACGGGTCGCTAATTGTTTTGGTCCATGAACAGGATCGCGTGGCGTTCAAAAATACACGGCGGGCCGTTTCGAAAATAAAACGAGCCTTGGGATAGCGTGTTCGCGGATGGTTAACGCATTCTGCTATCGGAACAACAGATCGGAGGAAAGCGTGGTTGCGTTCTATTCCTGGAAGGGGCTCAGCGAGGGAAAACGCGGCGAAACGATCGTTGATTCTATCAACGGATCGTAATTTTCTAGAGGTGTTATTCCGGTAAACATAACGGCTGTCCGATTGCTTAACCGGCCCCCGTAAAAAGTTATGGGGACCGCGGGCACGCCGGGCGCCGGGAACTCGCGACGATTGCGATAACGATTTCGGGATTAAACGGCCAGTAATTACGGCGTCCGCGATCCGCGAATGCCAGTCGGCTTTTTTTTTTTACAAGTCGAGACGCGATACCAAGGAATTATGGTCGGCCCCGGGTTTCCCACGGGCCTCGTGCACGGATGTTTACCTAGGAATGGTTCAATCCGCTAGGTTACTGCTAATCAACGTTTTATTGACGCTAACCTTGGCACTCGCGACGCTCGGTCCCGTGGCGAATCGTGGACTCACCTGCAACAAAAATGTTACATGCTGTAAAGTTGCCGGGCTTGATGCGGGGTTAAGTGTTAGGTGTGCTACGCCGGACCGTCTCGTTACTTGTTTTTATATTTTTCTTGAAAGTTCTCTGCGTTCTCGCGGAGCATGCGAAACGGGGGAGGCGTTTCAACTGTTTCGTGTTTATCACTCGCATGCACTCCAGAAAAAGTTGCATCAAGGATTCCGGGATAATATTTCATTCATTCATGGCCTACTCGTTAAATGAAGACATAATGTTTCATTTGTAATATATTTTAATGAGATGCGTCTCACAAAGACGGAAAATGGATGAATTTTTATTTTGAGGAACGTATCACAACTTGTACAAAGAAATTTGAACAGTGAATAATAAAACCGGTAAGCACGATCCTTGAATAACTAAAATAGTCGAAAACGTTTAAGAATTCATACCATGCACTCGGATATTTGATAATCACGAATGAAAATTGTATAATCTATTCGCGAAAGGGCGTAATGAACAGAGTGCAGATTTGTAAGATTAAATTAGCGAAAAGCGAAATTTGATTAATCACGGTATTTCAACGAATGCTTCCATTCGATAGAACATTGGTGGGAAGTCCGCGAAATATTCAATTTATGAAAGCTTTGAGAATATTTGAATTGTTGTACGTACATAAACATCCGTATTCTAGAAATGAATATGATGGTTGTACAGGTAACTACAATTGCCTATGGACAGACAAGTGGAACAATCGTGGTCCATGTTTTCATGAATGCAGTAGAAATGGTGATTTGTGGTCAGACAAGTAGAATAAGAGACAGTCAATGTACAGTCAGATTTAATAGAAATAGCTTATGGTCCAGTAAGTAGTTTAAAGTTTAGCCAGACAAGTGGAATAAAAATGATTTATGGTCAGACAAGTAGAATAAGAACAGTGAATGTACAGTGGTCTGGTTCGATCTTTAGCCAGACCGGTGCATTAGAAACTGTGAATTATAGTCAGCCAAGTTGTATAATATAACTGGTATATATTCTGGTAAGTAAATTATGGATGTATCATGACCATAAAAGTAGAATAGCGACAGCTGACGGACAGACAAGTTGAGTATAACTGAAATATGGTCTGGCACGAGGATTAGAATCGATTTATTGCCATACAAGTGGATTATGCAAGGTCTACGGTTAGATAACTAAAATAGGTTTGATGCCTTCTGACCACGCAGTTAGAATAGGAATTTATGTTCAGACAAGTGGATTAGAAATGGTATTGTGTTTCGTAAGTGGATTAGAATTAGTACATGGTTATGCAAGCGAACTAAGGAAATTTTATGGTCCGATAAATGGCTGAGAAGTGATGGCCTATAGTCAGACTAGTGGAATACAGTGTTTACTGTATATATGTTCCAAATTCCTGGCCGGTAAAAGTCCCAGAACTATCCCCACTGCCGTGGGCTATACCCCGTGAGTAGTGAGTCCCCGGGGAGTGTAAGATCGCGCGGACCAAAGAATAGTATCTCCTGGCCGATATATGTCCGTGGCTAAACCCGTCTTTTGGACATATATCGAGTAAACACTGTATACGTTCCCTAAAATCAGACAAGTTGACTTCAAGTGAGCTATTAGTTCAGACCAATTACATATAAGTATTACATGATCTAGAAAATGAAGTAAAAGTGTAAATCTACGTCGAAGAAAGAAAAATGACGATGACCAATGCCCAAAACGGTACAATTAGGAAGATTTGCGAACAGACACGTAAAACTGGGCGACAAATGAACATACCAGCGAATATTACTGACCTACGATTTGATGACTGGATTAAGCTTAACCAGTGTCTAGACAAATGAAATCGGGCAAATCTGTGCTGAGGCAAGTGGACAAGTAGTCGATGGCCTAGAAAATGAAGTAAAAACGGTGATCCCGTAGCCAGACACGTTAAATATACACCGTCTATGTTCAGACAAATGGAAGGTAGAAAATCTGTATTCGGATCTAAAATAAGACAAGTGGAATAGCAATACTATTAATAAGTAGTATAACAACGATCTAAACTTAAATAGACACAATAAGAACGCCACATGCTGTGTTAAATGGAGAGAAAGCAGTGACCCTTGACCATCCAAATAAAGTGACAAGTAATCAACAGGGTGTTCGACTACAGGTGAGAGAAAATTTAAGGGGTGGTTCTCCAAGACAATATAAGACGAAAATGAAAAGTAAAAAAATTGCGAGTTCGGCTTCATTTCTCAGTTACTATCAATTAAAAATCCGCCTAAAATGCGGCAACCCGGCCAACACGGCTAAAGTGTGTGACGTCAGAGCCTAACCATTGGGCGCGAGCGAGGATCCCCTTGGATGCGTGACTGTCGCGCGACTACAACGTCCAAGCAACGTACATCTCTGTTGATCGGGTTGCCGTATTTCAGGCGGATTTTAAACTGCTAATAACTAAAAAATGAAGCCGAGCTCGCATTTTTTCTACTCTTCATTTTCGTCTTGTGTTGTCATGGAGAACCACCCCTTAAATTTTCTCCCACATATCCTCCGTGTATAACGCGATAAGTGGAACAGCAGTTACCAATTTCCAAAATAGGTAGAACAGGCGTGATGCATGGTCACAAAAGTAGAGTGCGAATGATCTACAGCCGAACGAAGTAGAACACCCGTGATCTACCGCCGGACGAGTAAAACGACTTGCGATCCCACGAGTGGAACCATGCACGATCAATGAATCCCCTCGAACCTGCATATTCATATTACACTTTTATTAAGCATTTCCGTTGCGCGGCACAATGAGGCAGAAGGTGACGTATCCCGGCATTGTTCAATTTATATAACAATCTGCATACAATGTCCGGCGCGCAACGGCAACAATAAACGAGGGAGGGGGTGGAGGCATAATAATAGGAAACACTAAACGCAACTTTCCATCGCGGTCGAATCGTATTCAACCTTCGCCGCGCGAATAGCTCTCGCTACTGCTGTTTGACACGACACCGTCTTACTCCGCTCGCCGACTGGCGCGTAGTTGAGCTGCACTCGCGGCGAAACTGCAGCGCGTCGAATATCAATCGCTTCAGAAATAACATTTATCAGAAAGCCATCGATAGGTCGAGTGGCTCCGAGAGGGTTTAATATTCGCCGCGTTTGTTTAGGCAGGAGGGTGGGAGAGAGCGAGGCGGATCGGTCGATGAACCGTGGCTGCGTTTCGCATTCGCATTTCGCGTTCGTGTTCGCGACGCACGATATTCCAGGTTGTCCCGCGGCGTCGGTTGAACAGGAAGCCCGTCAAAATACGTCCCAGCTACCCGGGGAACGTGCGCCTTCCGAACGTTTCATCAAATTCTAACGCGATACAAGAACGTGACAGTATTCCCAGCCGCGTGTCCCGGGCTCCCCGGCGTGTTCCCGTGGCCGTGTCGCGTCAGGCATAAAAATATTTTCTCTAACCGTTCCTGCCGCGTCGATGGGAAACGGCTACGAGACGCGCCGAGGAACGTATCAAGACAACGAACGTACACTTGTCAAACATGGCCGCGGGATTACGAGGTGTGCTCGTCGGAGCGAGGCGGACAAGTCGGAACGGCTCGCTGTCACTGTTTATGACTACCTATTAGGCTAGAGTGGTGTTCAAAGTCCTTCGACTTTCCATCCGTTGAGTAATTGCGTTTTTCCTGGGCCGGCGAGGAATTTTATTTTATAGTTTTTTCAGTTGTTAAGAACGGTAGGAATTTTGCACGAGTATCCGGGGTGTAATTATAAGTTGCTTTGTGCATGAGTTTTGCTTGTAACTTTCTTTCGCAGTGGAGCTACAGGGCTTTATGGGGCAAAAGAAGTTGGACACTGTTTTTGGGGGGAGGAAACCGAGATAAATTGATAAGGTAGGAATTAAGAAGGAAAGTAGAGAGGGTGGGACCACGGCAGGTGAATAGAGAAAGGGATGTGTCGTCCGAATCTTCCAGAAACCCGAAAATGTCCCCCTTGAGTTACAGTGATTTCTTTATATATGTCGCCAAGTCCTGGATGATAAACGTCGCGGAATTATCCCCACTACCGCGGGGTATACCCCGTGAGGGGTCCCGGAAGCTCGGGGGACCTCGGACGCCGAGGAGTGTCAACATAACACTGTGTGGACGACACATGATGCTGACAAGACCCGTGTTGTTGACATATATCGAGAAGTTACTGTACTGGTCCGTCCAGCCCGGCTCGAGGAGGACTAACAATCTTTGGCAGTGGAGCTCTATTTATAATAATCGATCCCACTACCAATAATAGTTAGAGCCACAGACGTGATACATCTTTTAAGTGAGCAAATCGATAAAAACAGCGATCGCCATCGATTTCGGCACTGCGGATAGAATTTTGTACGCGCCCAATAATTATCGTTGTATACCAATTTTTCTTTATCAGTTCTCTTGGAATTGGAAAGATTGAAAGATCGAAATCTCTCGTCGGAAAACATGAAGGTGTAGCGCTGTCCAGCAAGTTCCAATTTCTGAAAACACCGTGAGTCCTCTTGACGAGCTACACCTGCTCCCTCGGCGCTGCCGTAGCATCTACCTTTGCCACCCTACCGATGGAACCAGGCCC
Source organism: Halictus rubicundus (assembly GCF_050948215.1). NCBI lineage: Eukaryota > Metazoa > Arthropoda > Insecta > Hymenoptera > Halictidae > Halictus > Halictus rubicundus. The sequence continues at coordinate 7,526,577 of NC_135155.1, forward strand.
TCACCCTGGGAATCGATAGCGTAACGGCAACAGCGTACCTGCTGCCACGTATTAGATCATAGAATTCTGTCCAGGTTTACATCCTGTCGAACGTGACCTCCCCCGCACGGGGCAGACGTGTTCCCGCTGGCAAACGGGTGTGCTGCTAGTCGTAGGGCCACTACCAGCTGAATCGTGACGTCATTCGGGCGACATGTGAGAAAGAAGGCTTGTTGAGAGAGCGAGAGATAGGAGCGAAAGAGCAATGAATGTCTTCGGAGGAACGATTGTCTTCCGAGGACTTCGGGTGCTGGAGTTGACTTCGCAGCCTCGACCTCAGGGCTTGGATGATTTATGTGTTTAGGGTGAGATTATCCTGTGCGTCTAATGGAATCATTTTTTCTTCCTTGTTAAATATTTTTCTGAATATCTGTGGGACATGTTGGATCGTGTTACGTTTTTTCTTTAAATCTCGGAAAGGGATAGTACAATATTTATGTGAAGTCTGAACGTTTTGTGGAAATTAGAGGTACGGTGATTTCTCTGTATATGTCGCCAAGGCCTGGATGATAAACGTCGCGGAATTATCCCCACTACCGCGGGAGGGGCCGCGAAGCTCGAGAGGCCTCGAACGCCGAGGAGTGTAAACATAACACAGCTTGGGTTTGTCTCCTGGACGATACACGTCGTTGGCAAGACCCATGTTGTTGACATATATCGAGAATTCACTGTATTAGGTTATGGGATATGGAATGTCCAATTTTTAAGGATAACGTTGAATAAAAATGAAGTTTCTCGATTGTATTACGGTAAAAATGGAGTTTTTGCGTTCTCAATTTACAAGATTGCCATCTCCATGTATCTTTTTCTACCATCGGCGAATCGCACGTTGATTAGTCACCACAATTTGGGGGGTAGAACGACAACAGTTCTATCCAGCGAGCACGCTCGCAAAGGTGGGAGACAGGCAGCGTAGCGCGAGAAAGAGGTAAAAGGTGAAGGTAGCGAACGGAAAGGTGGTGTTAGGGTGACGCGGGTGGCTTGGGTGGTGCGAGAGGAAAGGAAGCAGAGGGTCGCATGGAAGCGCTGCGAAGCTTAGCCGCCCCAGTTGCTGCCACTAATGTCTCCTCATACTAACTACCTTCTTATCCTCCCCCGGATGGCTAGGGCAGCTAAGGCCGGGAGTCAGGTCGGGCTGAGTCGGGCGAACCTGCGACAGTTAAGATAAAATAGCTCCGGTGGAAGTGGATAGTCCTGTGTGTCCCGGGCTGCCGTCTCGATTTTTCTCTACTCGAGCCAAACCGCCCGGGCTGTGCTGCCGTAGCAGCGCGCGACTAGGTACCGTTTGCTGGCAGACCGGGCTCTCATCCTAGTGTTTATGAACGGCGATTGTTAAGGTCAGTTAATTTCCAAGGAAGAGAACAGCAGGCAGGAGAGGAGAAGACGAGAGGAGACGCGGCGTGGCGGTTCGTCCCGGGAATTTTCTTCCAGGTCGAAGGAGCGAGATAACGCCACCCGAGTAGTCGTAGAATGGGAAAAACAGCTGCATGATGAAGATTGGTTGAGTCCGGATAATCAAGCTGGCCATCTACTACCTTCTCCGTTTCCGTCCTCCCCCTCCTCATCCTCCCACAGGCTTCCAGGATTTTACTGTGTTCTTTACTCTCCCTCCCTCCGTCCCTCTCTCTCTCTCTCTCTGTTCTTCTTCCTTTCTCCGGCGTTCTTTTCCTTGTTCAGAGCAACAATGATGCAGCTGCGGGGTTCACCGGGGCCAGCAAATTGTGCTATTTTATCGCGCCGGATACTTCCGTAATCTTTATCGTAGGGGCGGGCGCGTAATGAGAGTCCGGATAATAATCTTCCCTTTAAAAATACCTTATTCCGACGGATATCGTCGCCCCCGCTTTCGCCCCGGCACGGCGGCAGATCGAATCCGAAAGAAAAACGATAATGGCGCGAAAGTGCCGCGAGAACTGTGCCAGAGCAGAAAACCGGGCCGGGTTAGTCGCGAACCAACTCGCCGGATTCCTCGAGTGCGACTTGAGCGCGCAACTTCGCCGTGTAATTCCTTCGAGCTGTACTTTTTTTCCCCCCGAGCGGACTAAACTTATTTGCGTTCCGCCTCTGCCGCGGATCCGCGAGAATCCTTCGGACACTTCCGCGGAGCTGTGCTCATTCGCGCTGAACTCCGACGGGAACAGTCTGATCGATAATACAGTAACTTCTCTATATGTGTCGCCAAGGCCTGGATGATAAACGTCGCGGAATTATCCCCACTACCGCGGGGTATACCCCGTGACAGTCGACGAAACTCGAGAGGCCTCGGACGCCGAGGAGTGTAAACATAATACGGCTCGGCAAAACTGTGTCTCCTGGCAAAACTCGTGTTGATGACATATATCGAGAAGTCACTGTATCGCCATGCTTCATTATGGTTCATTTACACCAACTTCAACAAATTCGTGCTCCTTTAAATGTGGAACGAATGTTTAAGCTTTGGACCGCGGAACATTTTTATAATTGTGCATACGACGATGCTTGAAGCTGGGATGATGCTATTACAGGTCAGCGTTTCTGTGTTTTTGTGCGGTTGAATTTTTTCATCGAATGCGGCGCATTTTTATGGCGAATATCGTGCTATTCATGCAGTGATTCACACATTTGTTAGCATACTCTCAATACAGCGTGAATATTCAATACCGATATTCATTTCTTCAATTAATTGAATAATTGATGCCATTCGTATCGACAATTGTAACATAAATAAAGTTTATATTCTGTTTATTTCTCGCTTTAAAATTCTTTTGCAATGTGCTGTTCTGAATTTCAGATTATATTCATGGTTTGGTGATCATTAGACTTCGATTCTAATTTAATTAAGAATAATTTCTGGTTTCTGTATTTTGTAAACAAACCGTAGATTTTTCAACTGCACTTTCAAATATTGTGAACATTGTGAAATCGAAGTGCAAAATAATTTTATAGGAGACAGCAAGTTCCAGTAAATTGAGAAGACTATACCAAAAATGAGATTCTACGAAAATTTGTGTTTCATTTTTCCTATAAATCCATAAGAATTCGTGGTTCTGTTGTAAATGTTTGTTTTAATACAATGGAAGCGTTCGCTGGGTTATGTAACTAATTTTTTGGACCTCTAGTCAAGATAATCTATTTTAATTGGGAGAAGTAATAAGGAAACTACGAAGCAAAGTTGAGTGGAGTTACAGTTGATTGGCTGAATGAATTTGTGTTTCAGAAGAGCGGAAACGAGGTACTGGGAGAATGAAGTGGAGAACTCTCGAAAAGTTTCCCGGAAACTTCGATTTTTTGACGCCTTTAAAAAAATCGCGTGAAAGAACACATTTACGACTTCGTTACCATTGCGCAAACAGACTTTTTCATGCTTGTGTATTAATAACTTACAAATATTATAATTTTGTATTATCGCTTTAAATGGTCAATAGGTGAACGTAAAGATGAGACATAACTTTGCAATAGAAATATATAATATATATTCATAAAAAAAAATTACGGAGGTACTCTCTAAGCTAGTCCTTTTTACTACAAAAACAATTTGTTAATAGTCAGTTTCCGAGAAAAAATTCCCAAAACTCCTTTCAGCCTTTTGAAAAAGCATAATCCTTAATTTTTCACGCAACAGACAACAAAATAATTGATACACAATCCAGAAGTAACGATGGAACAATCGGTCAACTCGCAACAAATTACTAACAATTACAACAAACACCGGGTGAACGACCTTTTAATACAGGAGGAAACAAATTTTACAATCAACGAAACACGTTAACCGGGCGGCTGTATCCTTTAAATCGTGATTTCCACGTAACAAACCCGCGGTCAGGCGTTTGTTGCTCCGAGCTACCCTCGCAATTAGACTAAAAGGATTCGATCACTTATTATTCAACGCGAAGTTGGCCTGGAGGGATGCACTCGACGAGACCGACTTTCTCTGATTCTTTTCTCTCTTGGAACCCCGACGAAATTGATTTCAATAAGACCGACCGATCAAGCAGATTAATCACATCCCCAGTCCCGCTTTGCCTGGCTCGTCAACGGGAATTTTTTAGACTCACTTCGAATTAGGCTCGGCGAAGACAAACTGACATTTCTACCTTTAGACTACGGATTTCGGCTGTACCAAACAGGATTGCCTGAGAATCTCTGTGAAATATTTGAAGTGACAATTTTTATAAAATATTTTAACTGGGAATTTTTATAGAATATCTTAACTGCCCCAGAATATTTATCAATCGTTATTTTAGTTTAATTACTTTTATTATACTTTATTCTAGCTTCAAAAATTCAATCAAACTTGGCGAATTTATTCAGTGAAATATTTCATTCATTCAACGAAATGCATTTTATGCACTTGTGACATGAATAATAGTGTTATAATATAATCATTCAGGGCAGAAGTACATTTTGATTTTCGTTTTACTCTTCTCAATTGAAGTATGAAGTTTTTATTTTTGTCACGAACTCTGCAGTTTACATTAACGTAACTATCCTCAAAAATTCAAACGAACAAAAGAGCAGGATAATAGGAAACAGTGAACATATTCTACAATAGATGAAGAATTCCAATAACGCCAGAGTAAATTGACTTTCCCGAAATTGCTGTGCCAGAACCCATTTAAGTAGAACAACTAAAAAATTCATCGTCCATGAAAACAGACCTCCACCACGCAGAAAGGATTCCAAAAAGAAAAAATACGTTTCGTCTAAAATTTTTTGGCCACAATCTGGCACGTTTAAGTAGAGCAACTTTAAAATTCATCATCCACAAAAGCAAACTTTCATCCCCAAAAACAAAGAATTCTTCGAAAATTCAAAAAATTATGAAACAATGGGGATGTGTATTGTATATGATGGTATGTATCACTGTGAATTTTTATTGCTGCCTAAATTGACTTTAAGGGGGTGAAATCGACCCTTGAAAATCCGGCTATTTTTCGATTTTGTCTTATGCATAGATCGCGAACTATAAGAGTTAGGAAAAAAGTTTCCGGATAAAATTTGTCCCTTTTAATGTGGTCTATCGACCGGCAAAACTTAACTGAATTTTATGATATAATTATTTTTAAAAAATCGAAAAATAGCAAAATTTTCAAGGGTCGATTGACCCCCTTGAAGTGAATTTGTGCGAAAGTTTCACAATTTTTTGCATTTCTGGTTTGGGTATCTTCCCTTGTGAGTGGAACTATAAAATTCATCATCCGCGATCGAATTATTTCTATCCCAGAAGAAGTATTCCAAAAAACCAGAGACACGTTTCGCCGAAAATTTCATTTAGCAGATATCGCGGCAGATGCTCCATCGTGTCAATAACCCGACACTAAAACGCAACGATACCGTGTCAAAGCCACACGAGCGTAACTAATGTCCAAAGAAATCACCATCAAATTCACGCGCAATTACCTTCAGCCGAGCTCCCGGCGTTCAGCCGGAATTCTAACGTTGATACTAATCGTTCGTGTTGACGTTCCGAGCGAATCTAATTTCGAGTCACGAGAAACATTATTAAGCGGTCGCATTTAGCCTGGGTACCGGGGGCTGCACGATATACAAACGTGGTTGCTGGAACAAGAAGAACAAGGAGAAGAAGGGAGGACGATATACGGCGGAGCAAGAACAGAAAGAGAAGACGGAGGACAATGGCAGGCGAGCCTGGCGATGCAGCTGGTCGAATACATATTGCAGTTCTTCCCGGTGTCCTCGAAAACAAAGATACTGTTCCGCCCGATGATATTCAATAAATCCACCGGTGGAAAAACACGGGGTACGCTCTCGCTCGTAGGATATTGCCGGGGCTGACCTTGTTTCGAGGGAATTTCAAGCGGTAATTGTTCGTCGTCCGTTCCTCGCTTTGTGGCGGAGCCTCTTGAATCACGATTGAGAGGAACGAAGGCGGCGCGCGCCCAGACTATTCATTCTCCGGCGTGGCTTGTCCCTGTTTTCCAGTTTCAATCACGCCATCCCGAACGGGACGTGCTCCTCTTTTCGGGCCGGGACACAATCGCCGAAACGACCGCCGCTGGTCGCGGTTCCGGCAAAGAATTCGCGAACGACCAATTAACGCGTTTACTGCCACGTTTGGGTCAGAATAATCTGGCGCGCTTAGAAATTGATTTGGCTAAACTTTACAATTACCCCACCAAACTTTCCGTTCCTATTACACGCCATTCTGTCCGTTTCGACACACTGAATACGAATATAATTTTCGTTTTCAGCGGAAAATCACGAGCGAAATGTTCGCAGAGAACTTACGTACTAGCCCATTGAATTCTGTCCATAAGTATGAGTCTGTTCTGTTTTGCATTTCTGCCAAAAACGAAAGTCATACTCGATACGATAAAGGGATGTGTAAATGTTCAATGTCTGTCACGAAATGTAATAATTTCATTTGATGAAAATAAATAAATAAGAAATATTTGAAAATTACAAACAGTGGGAGAAAATTAATGGGGTGGTTCTCCGTGACAATATAAGACAAAAATGAAGAATAAAAACATAATGAAATAAAATTCCGCCTAAAATGCGGCAACCCGCATCCACCATGCATCCAAGGGGATCCTAGCTTAGGCTCTGACGTCACACACTATAGCCGTGTTGGCCGGGTTGCCGCATTTTAGGCGGATTTTTAATTCATAATAACTGAAGAATAAAGCCGAAATCGCAATTTTTTTACTCTTCATTTTCGTCTTATATTGTCACGAAGAACCAACCCTTAAATTTTCTCCCACCTGTAGTCGAACACCCTGTCTGCCGATCCGAAAATTTCAGCGCAATTTTGATGTTACGTAGAACTAGATAAAACAGTTCACAGTATGAACATGTTATCCACTGGAACGTCCGCGACTCAAACCGCGAGAGCATCTCCGTCAACAATGGCAGAATTAGTATAACGGGAGCCACCGGTGGCAAATTACAGACTGGCGTTCACCAAAATATTAATTCCTCTCGCCCTTAGGACCGGATTCCGGCGGTGCAATCCCTCTTAGCAAAGCAATTCCAGATTCGACCGCCGTTAATTCATCAACGATTCGAGCGCATCGCGGGGGCTTCGGTTGAAACGAAACATGGCGGCACCGAATTCGGCTAGACCGGACGGTCGGAGCCGGGGTAAAACCGTCCGATATTGTTAATTAACGAAGCCCGCGATGCCAGTCGCCGCGGCATTATAAGGTGTCCGGGCTGACTATTATTAGATATCGCGGGGACCGTGGACACGGAGGTAAGTCTCAATAATCAACGGCCGACGCGAAATTGTTCTGTTTCCAATACGATGTGCATTGTAATCGAAAGTGGGCCACCGTCACAATGGCGCGGCACGGTCGCATTGTGCGGATCAATTATTAGCCACTTAAGTGGAATTGCGTAGGCGGCCGCGGCAGAGAGGCTTACAATACGCCATTTGGGGCGCAACGTGCGTAACTCGAGCGGCATGCACGGGGAATCGGTAATGGCCGCGCGTGAAACGTATCATTTCATAAATGAACAATACCGAGGCATTGTTCTCGGCCGATCGCATCGAATCGGCACCGCTCCAAGACAAATATCTCCGAGAACGATACGTCAGAAACGGGACGCTGGAACGAGCACGCGAACCTCTGAACCGACGAACTGGGACGCAGTTTCATCGAACATTTTCAAAGACAGGTCATTGTTGCCATCTAGTTGGAAAAAATGTACACTCTGGCAAACCAGAATCTGTTGGCGATATCTCTGCTAAAATCAACGTATCCGGAAAATATGTAACATGAATCAGAAGCACATTTCAAATACCAATACACATCGATATTGGATTAACTCTGCACTCGACTGCCGGTTAAACTTCACTTTGGGAGACCAAAAATTTTCAACTTTTTTTTAGACAATCCTATAGAATCTGACGAGAAAATTATAAAATTCCAAGTTTTATTGGCCGGGTTAGCTGGTTCAAAAGTGATACGCGTGTAAAGTTGGCCGGGGTCAAGCGTTTTTGACAGGTTAGAGCTCCGCCATGATCGATAATGGCGGAAATTGTATTGGTGTTTTTAGATGTATTTTTTATGTATATTGAATTTTGTGAAAATTAATATTTCCAGATATATTAACAGTACACTTTTGTTGGACACACTGGCAGGAAATATTCGATCAAAATCGTGAATCTGATTATCAGAGGAATTATCTTTGTGAAGAGTCAAAATCGAAAAATATACATAAAAGAATAGATTAAATTAATACGGCAGAGCATTTAACGACGGTTCGAGAAAATATTAAAATATGATACACGGTCTTGTGCTTTTAACAACTATAAAGTAAGTTTTTAATACCTCGAATGACGACAGGGAAAAGAAATACATACGTTTGCATATTAATATTGTCCTTGTACGGAACGAATTTCATCATTGCGTTTGCATTTGCTACTAATGAAAATATTTTCCTCGGCGCATATATGAATAGTCATAATGACGCACGCTTGGCTCGTTTGATTAAATACTTTTTGCCAAGAGAATAAATACATTCGAAAGCGCAGTATGTTAATATTCGAATAGAAAATCAGGTAATCAATCCTACTACAGCTGACTTCTACTTTACACTAATTTTGCAATTGTTCAAAAAGAATATCAAGACAGTTCTAAAACGAAATTGAAAATGGGCATCCGAGCTTCGACATGAGGATTAGTCACTAGAAACTGACTAATTAAATGGCAATTCCCCGGTTTAAATATTGCTGGACAATATACAAACAATGCAATCATCTATTTCCTAAGCTTCCTTTCCATCAACCACGTAATTTGCTTTTTCCAAAGATTATTAAAAATTTTCAATGTGCCGATTAATGGAACACAGAACGAATTTTTGGGAGCTCCTAATACATGAACAATTTGAGAATCGCACTGACTATTGTCCAAACGCAATACTCACTTTTTCCGATGTGTACACCTGACCAAATTCACGAGCGGAATTCGTCGGAGGTTATGGTGATATCAATTAATGTCGGGTCAGTGGAACAAAGTCCTCGTCGCGTTTATGGTTGCCGAATGGATGTCGGCGGGGAAGGATAAACAAGCTGGAACGATTATTACTCGGTGTAGACAACAACCGCACGGGCGCGCGCGCGCGCACGCTTGCCGGAGTGAATTAAACGAGCTCCATCCGCGCGGATGGCGAACTTTTATTTAAATGGAAGAACGACCGTGTTCCGGCCGGGCAGAAACGCTGCCCGTCAATTTGAAACTTATTCCCCGGGCCCGCTCGCAAAAACCGTCGGAGTTGAAATGGAAGCGACACGGGAAATAATAAAACACGCTTCTCGCGCCGCGTTTTCTCTTTCTCTCGCGGAAACCGACGTTCGGCTTAACCGAACACGCGTCCGAAATTTCATAAAGAACTTTAGGGCTGAGAAACTGCGGGACGTTCACGCGATCCCCGACAGAACTGTTTTTTACCGGGCCAGTCGACAGTCTCGCGTAAGTTCGCTCTCGTTGTAACCCTGATTTTTGGGACGGTGCCATGATAGAGGATTCTGATGCGCCCTGCGATGCTAAAAGTTGGTAGTGTCAAGTTAGATACCCTGAGGAAAGCCTATGGAGAATTGTTAATGAAAGTATCCCGTTAAAAGCTTCACTAGAGCTCATTTAATTCTGAGCACGTGACCAAAAAATAAAGAATTTTAATTTGGGGAATTGTTGTTTGAGACAAGTCATGGACAAGGATTTGATGCATAGATTGTGCTGTGATGGTAGAAGTTGGTAGTCAACTGTGTTAAGTAAGACATCCTGAATCAATTTTATCGAGAATTGTTACTGAAACTAACCCATTCACAGATTCGCTAAAACTCATTTATATCTAGTCGAACACATATCCAAAATTCAATAAAAAATTCTATTTCGATGATTGTACTTTGTCGAGACAGAGTCACGAAACAGGATTCGATGTATAGATTGTGCTATGATGTTAAAAGCTGTCAGTAAACTGTATCAAGTTAAATACACCAAAATAATTCTATGGAGAGTTATTATGTTCTGATTAAATACAAGTCCCTGCCAAAAGAAATGGCGAAATGTTCAGTCAGTCGTCCAAAATGTATTTAACAATTCTCCACGTGCACGGCATCATTTCATTAATCTCATTCCTAACTTCGGTCTCATTCAAACATACATACATAGCATCGTACTCGGAAATTTGCGAGAGCTAAAACTAGACTAGATCGCGAACTTTGCTAGAGCTAATCCAAATCTATTCGAACACCGGTTCAAAATTGAATAAAGAACTTTATTACTGATAAACTGACAGAACACCGGTCCTGTTCCTGCACAAATGGTTTTTGTGCAACAGTTTCGAGTAACTTCTTCGTTGGAGCCACGAAATAGTATTTAACACGGTGCTATAGTGCCTGATTTCCCAAACAAATTAGGGTATCTGAACTCGGATTGCGCGGCTGGATTCCTCATTAAAAAATACACAAATGTATCATTTGAACCACCACTCTCTAATAGTTCCCGAGATACAGTGAGTTCTCGATATATGTCACCAACACGAATCTTGCCAGCGTCGTGTATCGTCCAGGAGACATACTCGTGCCGTGTTTACACTCCTCGGCGTCTGAGGCCTCCCGAGCTTCGCGGTAGTGGGGATAATTCCGCGACGTTTATCATCGAGGCCTTGGCGACATATATAGAGAAATCACTGTATTCGACCAAGTATGGTGCCTAAATTTTGAGAGCTGTTTTCACCCATTAAATATGAATAATGGCCCCTCAAAAAAAAAATGTGTGTAATATTTTTGCAACAACTACGTCCACTTAAAGTTTCATCTAGAACTGAAGATGCCACTTCGGGATTATCCCTCGTAAATAAGAATGAATCTTTCGCTTCCCCACAAACGGTCAGCCAAAAATGGCATGACCAATCAGTGGTTGAAGCTTCTTCCACTCTTCCTGAATGATAAATAATCCGAAGGAACGCCTCAGGAAACGCATCCAACGGAGCCAGTCCAACGGACGATAAATTAAAAGAGTTGCAGCCGATACAATCCCCAGTTATAACACGCGGGCGAGTTCAATATCCTGCGGAAGCCAGGGACGCGACGCGAAAATAGTATCGTCAGAGTGCAAACTTAGGAATTCCATAAGCTAAAAGCCGGTGAGACCGTCCGAGGGAAGAAGCCGGCAAGGATCGTCCGTTCGTCGACGGCACTTTACGGTCAGCCCGACACTTCCGCCGGTCCTGGGGCATAATTCCCGAAAAGCAGCGTGCCCGTGCTCGCGCGCTCATGTTCGCGCGGCCGCTCGCTTTATGCCCTCCAATTGACAAACGAACCAATTTAATTAGCATTATCAATGCAATTTCCGCGGCGGCGTCGGAACTAATATTGGAGGCGACGAGGCTCGCCAATGTACGTACGTAATGTACACGATATTGGACAGAACGAGCGACGAACGGGGCCGGGCATGTAGTAATTCTGTAATATTGCGGGTGACGGTGGTTAGCCTTAGGGAATGGGCAAACAATGACGTCCGACCGCTGCGGCTCGATTGCCGCGCCGTTTCCCACCGTCGAACGATGACAGCGTAAACACGCTGCGGAATTATTTGCTCGCCGCCTCGGTAATTATTTTCGGGTTCTAATGCCGGTTCGAGTCCGCGCCGAGCCCGAAGAAATTCGCCGATCGCCATAACGCTGCGCGACCAACTACGATCGCGCGTAAATTGCCAATGTCGCGTTTCTCGCGTGTACTGCTCGAAATTAATAGGAAGGCCGGAGGCAAAAAAAAACACATTCCTTGAACTTTCTCCGTTTGCAAAACTGTAAGTGAATCTTTTCGAAAAATACAGAATATGGGTAAGGGAGCCAAGTACTGTGGGGGTACCAATTACTGTGCCCATATTGATTATACTTCTTTTTAAAGCACCATGAATATTAAAAGAAGGATATAAAATTTTTTTCATTAAAATTAGTTAACATACATGTTATATATCTCTTTCTTAATATTCATTAACGTCTAAAAAAAAGTCGTTTGGTTTAACCCTCGGACTCCCGCGAGTTCTAGGCCTATGCCCGTGTCATTTCTGACCCACGCCGAAATTTCACTAGTTTCCTTCGATATAAGGCGATTGCTCGGGACCGGCTCTCGTCGTATATCGGATGACGAGGAAAAAGAGGAGATAACGATTTTCTTATTTCGAAATAAAAAGCGTCGTCTCATAACGAAATAAAATCGTACATATCGAGGGGTTGCTCCAGCTTATCCTCACCGCGATGGGTCACGAATGACCCCGGAATAGCATACGGAGGGTTAATTTCTGAAGAAGTGTCAACACACTTTCCGCGGCGAGTATATATTTTCAACGCAACAATCGTGTCCTCTGAATTCCGCCAAAAGAAAATCGCTAGACAAGAATTTCGTCGAAAGCAACATTGTCATTGACAAGGACGTTACAGAAACTGACCATGATCAGCTGGATTGAAGGAACCAATCACGGACACTTGGCCTTCTGGAGTGAATTTTCTCGTTACGTCGAATTAGAACGTAACGCCGAATCACGAACAGATTACTCACTCCGGAATCTTTCAGAAGTTAACATGTCGCCGGGTGCAGAGTTCACAGGGTCTGTTATTGATCGTAGAATCTAGGACGACAGGATCCTTCCGACAAAAGCAGACGGGAAATGTGGAATAGAATTTTTCCTAGCCGCCTTCTTTTTCTGGCAAATCGAATTTGAATACATTCCGGTTACGCGTGCTATCCGGCACGACTTCGCTGACGTGTCTGTCCATCGCGCACCGTGTCCGTGTACTTCCATTAACCACCGTTGAAGGTGTGGATTCATCGGAAACCTTCGATGCCATTTTCCTCGATTTAGCACAGTTATTTCTGATTCTTAACGTGCGCTACGGGTCGAGGGCATTTGGACGCTTATTTGTTTAATGGGTATTGGGAAACTGTCTTGCGAGCATGGTATTTTCTTGCACTTACATACTTCATCGCATCATCCTGTCACTACCCCTGGCAAAAATTTTTCGATCAAACACACCGAGTGTCTGTCATTCTAATCATTCATATTTTCCATGTGCAAAATATAATAAGAAAAGTAAATGCAACGATAAAACTCGGCATGTACAGTGAATTCTTGATATATGTCAACAACACGGGTCTTGTCAGCGTCATGCTTCGTGGCCCCTTACGGGGTATACTCCGCGGTAGTGGGGATAATTCCGCGACGTTTATCATCCAGGCCTTGGCGACATATATAGAGAAATCACTGTATAAAGAAAACATTAATTTTAAAAACTAATATGTTTACTTTCGTGATGTACACAATGAGCAAATGAGACACTGATTTAAGGGAGGGTGCAATCACCCTCGAGCATAGCATTTTCGTGACAATGTCTGAAGACAGAATTCTCTAAAGAACAGCGTCAAAGTAGACACATTAGAAAACTTCATTAAAACGATTTATAAAATCACTCGCAATAATAAAGTCACAACAATGAAAACATTAATTTCACAGTTCTCTAATTGATAATAAAATATCATTTTATTCCTTCATCAGTGTAAAGACTCTTATATACCATGCAGTTGTTTCGAATATTTTCGACGAACAAAGTAAAATTATTAATATTTCATAAGCGATGCGCGCATTATGCATCCACTTTTCTCGGTGTTCGTGGGATAATCCAAAATAGTTTTCCCGCTCATTTTTGCAACAAGCAGCTCAGCCGTGACCAGTTGCGCTCATCCTACATATATATTCAATGGTTGCTCGTGACGTTTATCATTTAGTTTTACAGGTCGTTGCGCGGATTATATGCGAAGTGGAATCGGCCGGCGTCGTAGTTTGTTGCAGCTGGAGATTAAGTGACTCGCTGTGTAACACGGAAATTAATGATACAGTCTTTTGCGAAAATGTTCACCGCTACCTGAGAGTTATTTACGGAGCTGTTACATGCATATGAATTCGAGCCATAGTGGAAATAAACCCCGCCTTGTCAGTCAAGATTACTCCTGCCGTTGTAAACGCAATTAGTCAGGAAACGGTCGGGCATATTCAAACCAGTAAAAATTTCATTCGTGTTCCTTTAACGGTCCTGTGTACGGGTCAATTTTTGTGCAAACAAATCCACCTTGATTGTAGTTGCTGTTGCATATATGAATCAGTTGATTCTCCTGCATTTCATGCAAAACACATAGAATACATCAAACGTAGAATGTAATATTTTCTTACTCCAAACAGGAATTTATTCACACGTTTTTTAAAGTTATTCGCATAATTGTTTATAACAGACAAGCCGTAGCCAAAGCTCTTCAACGGCAGAGAATCTAGAGTGTATTAACTATTTAACGTTATCTTAAAAGCTTACTTCGAAATGTACATATTTGTGACTCACGAGAAGGATTAATGTTTAAACTTCACTTTGGCAACCCAGAAATTCTTAACCTTTTAATGTATAATCCTGTACATCGTGACGAGGAAATGCCAAAATTCGATGTTCTAAGACAAGGAATTCACCGATTCAAAAGTAACGCGTGTTTAAAGCGATTTCAACCGTTCAAATCATCGAAACGTGTCCAGTTGAATATTAGGTCAAAAGGTCGCCACGCACGTTCCCAGAGAGCTTGTTCCCGTGTTTCTGGGCGGAGATTGCGCCTGAAAAATATAGAAGACAGACGTGCGTCGAAGGAAGGGAACGAATTAGACAACGCGGCTTAGCATTCCCGGAGCTGTTGACAAATATGAGCGACAGCGCGGAGCAAGGCAAATGTTTGCAATGTATTACGGGGCCGTGTGCCGCTCCTATTTCCGCAGTCATATAGACGCGGTGGGGGGGGGGGGGGCGTGTGTACTCGTTTCGATACGGCCGCTTCATGTATTACAACTGCCGCCATAAACTGCGAGCCAACTGCCGATCTATTAACCGATCCATTGCCTCGCCTCCCGTAAACACGCGGCCCCGGATTAACAACTGTCTAATCAGAATAAAAGTTCGTTGAACTTGAATGGCTACCGGTTTATAGCAGCGCCGGGGTACGGAGTTACCACTCGTAACGAATGTGCGCGGTTCGCTCATAGTGTTGTCTCAGCGTTGCACAATTTACTGTTTACGCTGCGGCGAAGAGTGGCCGCCGATTTCCGCGGATAAACTGCTGCTTCGCCGATCCCGTAAACGGTGCAAATGTACCGAATAAAATAATACAATGACCAGTGTTTAAAGCAGAATTTTACTGGGTGTATAACCAGAGTCAGATAAATGCAATCTAAATTGTATGTTGTTTGGTATCCTTTTAATCAGAAAAATGCCATGAATGTGTCAGCGGAAGTCTCGCGTAAATATAATGAAAACCTTAAATTTGGTGAACATTTAGAAAGTAAAATGCTTTTCAGCACCACCGTACGAGGTAGTCATCAAAAACTCTATTAATAGTCAATTGGCAGGTAAAGCTCTAGGAGCAATAATGAATACGAATTTATTTCTGTCTCGGTGGAAATATTCTCGGGGAAAATATTCTATATCTGGACCGGGGGGATGGGGGGAGATTCGGGACCGTGTTCCAGACGCGTTCATTTCGGCGAGGCTCGTTGTTTTCAGTCATCCAACGGATCAGCAGTCTCTCTCTCTCTCTCTCTCTCTCTCTCTCTCTCTCTCCCTTTCTCTCACCCCCATCGGATCGTGGCGGTTCTATGGCACGGTGGTATAAAATAACGCGGCCGCAAGGGTATCCAGAATTAATAGAGCAAGAGAGGGGGCGAGCCTTCGCGGGCTCTGGATATCGAAAGGAAATTAAAACCGCGGTCAGCGGAGGTTCCAACCCCCCTCTGCAACCCCCTAGCCAAGCCCGCAAAAGTCGCCCAATCGTTCCCGATTTCTGGCTCCTTTTTTCCTCGATAAATTGGAGGGGGACCGGCTCGGTAAAATTAGTTTATTCGAGTGTAACGTCATGCGCGCGGCACCCTCTTCTACCCTCCTCTACCCCCCTTTCCTTTCCCTAGCCGATTTTTTCGCCCGCACCGCGAAAGCGGTATTGGTTTCGTCGATTGTACCCGCACGGCTACCCGCACCAACCCGGCCGCTCCACTCTCTGCCCAATGAAATTTAATATTTGAGACTTTCATAAAGCTTAATCGCGACGTGGTCGTGCACCGGCTACGAAGATCGCGGACCGTGATATTCATTAACGCGGAGACACGGAACGCGATCGAAACTTCCCCCCACCCTCTCGCAAGCCTCCTGCTACTGAAACCACGTTTCGTTGATCGGGTAAAACTTGGATTCTTTAAATTATTTTGTTCCTCCGCGTTTGTTGTTCGTTGGTGCAGCCAGTGAATTTGTTGAACTTTCGGCGCGATCGTTGCTTTTTTGGGGGGAATTATTTTTTACAGCCCCGAACGGTATGTTTTTGCGAACGACTGCTTTTTTAGAATTTTGTACGCGTTCCTAACGTTTTCACAAAATTTTATACCTTCACGTTTTTGGTTCACTTTATTGTTAAAATAAATGTAAAATTATGCGCTCCTCGGCATTTTTAGCGCCTCTAATAAATACATAAATAATGATTTGTTGAAGGAAAGAATTTATGGTTTCATTTTTGTTTTTCGCAATATAAACGTCCCAATTTCCTGCACATTGCGCAAGGGATGATCCTGCGGACAAGTGTAAAAATAAAATCGGCTGGTCCGATTTCTTCCACAGAGCCACGGCGAGCGCCTGTGTCGTCTAATTATTTTAAGCAGCGTGTTTCTTGGAACGGAGCGGAAGGTTCGCGAGTTTTCGAGGCGTATTCGAGCTGGTTCGACTGGATCCCGTTAAAATTAGCCCGAAGATTCTCGGGGCAATCTAGTTAGCGACGGTATTTGAGAAGATAAGCATGCTTATTCCTGCACGCTCGAGAGATGTAAATTCCGAGTTATGAATGCCTAGGAGGAACCGTCGGAGTGTCTGTAAAATAAGAAAAACCAGCTCCGTCGGACCGTTCCCAACGAAGAAGACCCGGAGAGAGAGAGAGAGAGAGAGAGAGAGAGAGAGAGAGAGAGAGAGAGAGAGAGAGAGAGGCGAGGACCCCCAGTCCCGTCAAATTGACGCGATTGTTTGAATATTCCCCGGGTATTTTTCGTCTGATCAACCAACGTCCAGCTTATGTATTAGTTATCATATTCTCAGACATTCACCCTCCCAAACACTTGAGGCACCGGGGCAACCCCTCGCGCGCGCGCTTCTGCGGAGTCTTCGGTAAACATTTACATTCCTAACCTACATGACGATTCCACACACACGCGCGCGCGCACACACACGTAATGCATCTGATCGAATTTGGTTTAATCCCGATCTTTGACCGCAGAGTGCATATTGATACTTCGGAAGTGTGTCGGCTCCGAGGAACCGCCCTCCCTTCCGCCTCCGATTGCAACTTATTTATGTTTCTGCGCTGGGGAACACGGGGTCTCAAAGGGAATATATTTTTGGAGATTGTTTCCCGAACTGTGTTGAATTTATCACATTATATATAACACTGAAAATGTTACTTGAAGTATTTATTTGACTTCATCCATACACAGGTCGACTACAGGTGGGAGAAAATTTAAGGGCTGGTTCTCCACGACAATATGAAACGAAAATGAAGAATAAAAAAATTGCGATTTCGGCTTCATTCTTCAGTTATTATCAATTAAAAATCCGCCTAAAATGCGGCAACCCGGCCAACACGGCTGTAGTGTGTGACGTCAGAGCTTAAGCATTGGGTGCGAGCTAGGATCCCCTCGGATGCGTGACTGTCGCGTGCCATTATTACGTCCAATACATCTTTGTTGACCGGGTTGCCGGATTTTAGGCGGATTTTTAACTGATAATAATTATTCTTCATTTTCGTCTTACATTGTCTTGGAGAACCAGCCCTTACATTTTCTCCCGCCTGTAGTTGAATACCCTGTACATGCAGCGACTCCCATTATTAGATAGCGGATTTTTATGGAAAATAAAAATTGTCTGCATTAATTGCAAGATAGTATTCAAATTTTTTCACAATGTCCGCTGTTGTAAATTCGATCCGCGCATTTTTATTATAACTGCGTAAAATCCACTCATAATATTATTTGATCATTCTCCGGACACACAATAGAAACACATGTGATACACACGTGTTAACTTCGACTTCACATTTCCTTATTTATACGAACTTATAAATAAGTTCGTCACTGTTCAAACAACAGAAGGTTTAATCTAAGCTGAAATAACGGTGAAGAGTGTTCCTAAGATAATAAATGCAAATATTCATCGAGTTGTTATTGGAGAGCATAAAAAAGAATCTGTTCGAATTCCTTTGCTCGAATCCGTTGAACAAATTTTTCGCATAAACCAACATAACACGTCTACGATCCGGCCGAATCTCGCACAAAAAGCTCAATCTACAGTCTCGCAACAAAGAAAACAGCTTCCTCGGCCGAAAGGCGAATCCTTTCTATAAAAATCATCGCTGAAAAAATCGCTGACGCCCAAGGACCCCGCAGAAATCGATTTTGACCGTGTACACGCTGCATCTCCCTTCCTCCGCTCCGGTTTTTCCGCGCACGCAGAACGGAGTAATGAATTATTGGTTTCTTTAATCTTGGCAAACTTGCACGCTCAATCATTTCGCGGTGCACGTGATTCATTTATCATCCGCGGGAACGTGACTGCGTAGAACAGCTCCGGGGATCAGCGTGCAAAACCGGGTCTACATTTTCCGCGGGCAAGTTCGGAACTTTAATGACCGCATCTTTACACGAAGAACGTAACGTTAAACACCGAATCCGAAGTTGGCCGAACAACTGGTAACTTGGGCTTGCGAATGTTCTACTTATACCCTCGCTACCTTTCTGATCTGCGTTGCCACGAAAGGGAGAGGAGAGTGTGTATATGTGTATGCGCGTGTGTGTGTGTGTGTGTGTGTCTATGGAGAATACGCGCGGGTGTGGAGGTGGTGAACCTATGTTCCGATGCCGGACCAAACTTTAGCAACGATGCGGAGTTTCCGCCTAAGCCGCGAATCCTCTGTCCAGGGAAAACCCGACTCCCAAGAACAGTAAAACTAATTTCTATCTTGCCCTTCGGAAACTCACGAGTTTATGACGCGCCGGGCTATCGAGGACAAGGCGGCTGAAAATTCTATTGTACGTTCCGTTTATTCCCCCTATCCGGCGCGAATATTTCTACTCGCCTCGATTACGCTCGGATAGAATCCTCGGATTCCGAGGTTCCCGGGACCCGGGTCTTCGTGACTGTTTCAAAAACTTAGATTTCCAGGATTACGCAGTTTCCAGACTCCCCGTTCTTCCTTTATACAGAGATAGAATCTCTGGCTGCGATTAGATTGAAAAAAATACCATCGCTGCGCTGCGCGCGTGTGTGTGCCTTCGAAAAACTCTACTTTAGCATTTAGTGATTCTGACACTTTATCAACCGGAAGTGTATTAACCCTTTGCACTCGAGTGGTGACTCTGATGCACGACTAGAAATTATTGTGGCATTATTTCAAAGAAATTACAAAAAATATTACAAAATATTTGTTACATTACAAAATTTCTATTTAATAGATTACTAAACATTTAATTATTATATGTGGTAATCGGATTAGTTTCGTATGAATAAAATGAAAATATTCCAAGACGGAAGAAAAATTTAGTTTTAGAATGAAAATAGCGCCGAGTGCAAAGGGTTAATAGGATTTTCAATTATTATATTGTACCAAAAGGAGTCTTAAACATCATATTTTATATAATAATCCTAAGCTAAACTATCAGATTACGTTAACGGGGGTGAGTTGTATATTCACGATAGCTTTCGAAAGAGCTATTAAAAAAACAATTAAATATAGACCACAAATATTAACAAATTAATGAATAATCACCAGCAGATAAAGTGTTAAAATTCGATACAGAGATTAGGGTAGTTGGCCACGTCGGGGAGGGACGGTGGATTGCTATAGCACTAGAACTGTGAATACGGCGGTTCAAAGAGGGGGGAAACAAGGTCAGAAGAGCAAGCTCTCGAACAGTGCCCTTATCGCGGCTCGCATGAGTTCAGACGCAAAGCAGAAAGTTCTGCCGGTGATTCGACTGATCATTTGTTGCATCCTGCGCATCGCGGCGCGGCGCGTCGCGAATCGTTGAAAAACGTTGAATCGCGTACTCCTCGCGCTGGCGAAACTTTCGCTTTATCCGTCGACGGGAACGAGCGCATAATTTCGCGTGCGGCGGACGCAGAAGTCGCCGGGCGTTATGCGAAAAGTTTTCCCCCGGCGGAAGACGAAGAGGAAGAAGAAGAAGAAGAAGAAGAAGCGGGACGGTGCAGCTGGCCCCGATGCACATTCTCGGCAATAATTCCCATTCCCTCTGATTATTTGCGAGCTGTTTACGACGTAACACGACCGCCGCGAGCGTGGCGATAACGACGGAAGAGTTTCCCGCCGCCGCTGCTCCGCCATTTCTTACCATTTACCCTCGTAACGCCGCCGCGCCGCTGTAAATTCTCCTTTCGCCGATAGGATACGGCCTCAGGTTAGCCCGAACCGGAAGTGGAAGCTGCACAAGGCCCACAGGCTCTGCGGAAACCGCTCTTTCCTCCGTCGATCCCCATAACAAATTGCCAATCTCCAACCACGCCGCTTCGGAGATTCAACATTCCTTGTAGCAACTGTTCCGCCATTTTCTCAAGTTGCTGCGTGTGATATGGCCGATTCTTGACTGGGACTTTAAGCAAGTATCACCTTTTCTCGGAATAACATTTATTGGTTAATATCAACACCATTGTAGGCAACAAGCGAAATTGAATTTTTTGGCCGTTTACATTCTTCAATTAAATTCTTACAGTTTTCCGTCCGCTATGTCGCGAATAAACATCTTAGCAGAAAATGAACGATAGATTGCAAAATTAGAGGCTTCATCCAGCGGTTCTGTTCGTCAGACGACGATTAAAATCTCTCAACTTTAAGGTGTCGAGCATACGCCAACATGGCAGCGCCCCTGCCTGTCAAAAACGCTTAAAATTGCTCAACTTTAAGCACGCATAATTGTTGAAACAGTGAATTCCTCGCCTTAAAACTTCGATTTTTAGCATTTTCTCGTCAAGATGTACAGGATTATGTAGTGAAAAGTTAAAAGTTTCTGGGTTGCCAAGGTGAAGTTTAACCGTTATTCAGATTTCATAGGATTTTTACAGTAACGTATACTAGAATAAGACTGACTGTATCGTGTCAGTATTTTTATTTTTTAGGTCAGTGATGGAACCGTGGCTCGAGAGAAGGGAAAAGGAAGTCGAGTGGAGAGATTCTACAGATTCGAGGGGAGCAGCGTATCGATTCAAGGGACAGGCCTGTGATTCCTTGAATGGACTAATCGAAAAAGAATGAAATCGGATCGCGATCCGCTTGCCGGGGCAAATCGCAGTGGAGCGGGGTAAACGGTTCGCTCCGGGAACTTCGGAAGAATTTCATCAGGACGCTGTAATGAATACGGCACGCTGCTGATGCAGAATTTAAGAGGTAATTAAGTCCGAGTCCGTGGGGCCGAAGCTCTGGCCGCGATACCGAGTGGAATGCTGTCGATATCGACGACGTTTTTGAAAACTATTTATTGCCTCTCTCGTCAATGTATCGACCATCTATGAGCTAATTCAACGGGAACGGACTTCATTTATTCTATCCAGTTAAAATGCTGATTCGCTATTCGCTCGCGTGGCTAATGATCTGTCAATTGTGCCCGCGCAAAAATCTAATTTATCGCTGCTGAGAGCCTTAAGTAGAATCTATTGCCCGCGAAAAATTAATTAGCGCTCTGCCGACTTCTGCGTTTATTCCAACGCTGAGTAAGAGTAACTTCGTTACAGTTGAGACGTATCATGAATTTTCAAATACTGTTGTAATAGTTTATAATTTATCTAAATTCCTAATAAGAGAAATACATTTTTATTTAACACCTGCTTGTTGCAATTTTTATTTTTCTCAAAGGTCTATTAAATATGATAAATGTAATGGAACATGAAGCACAATGAAATTAATCCTTAAGTGACTTCGACTTAATAAATACAATAATTCAATTAACATATTTAGGTACATCAAAAATTTAAGTTTAAATGAAGTCTTTGTGAATTGCACAAGTAAAATTTGCTTATCCATAAAAATCAATTTACTTATGATTTTTTCTATTTTCCTGATTCAGAGACAGTAATTCATATAACAAAACAGAAATTTTATATGATAAAAGTATCCATCTAAAAAAAAAGAAAACATACCGAAATGTAATTCCACTGAATAAATGCATAAACTGATACATTAAATGTGCGTTTGTAATATTGACCTGCTAGTTGACCCGATAAACTGAAATAAACCAACAATAATCGTAACAACGATAAAATACCAACAATTATCGTAACAATAAAAGAGGATCTACACAGAAAAGGTTAACTAATTAACGAAAAAATTATTGACTTCGAGCAGACCTTTGAATTCTCTGAATTTCATATTATAATCATTATAGGGAAACAAAATGGCAGCGTCACCGGAACCATCGACGAGCACTGTTCCACCGCTCGCGGGTCTTTATGCAAATTAAAATTCATCCCCATCCCCGTAATTGGAATTAATTGGTAACTCATGCCTTTTATGACAGATTTTATCCGGCAACAAATATAATGAAAAATTCGCGAAACCTTCATTAAAGTTTCCATTTTGTTGTATTTTGCACAAGCCAGTCGCCGCGCGGCGCGTAAAATTCGCGGTACGGTGTCCCATTTCGATGAGATTCCCATTTTAATATTTTACGGCACCTGTAAATAATAATGGCAGAAATTAAAATGAAATCAAAGTGTCATTAACCCGCGGATGGACGGACACGTTAATGCAAGTTCTTTTTGTTAATATTTCACTCTGTCACAGGAGGGAACATACACTTTTTCGATAATTACGATTCGTGACTATTTTAACAAAAATTTATTACGCGTCCGTATAATTTCAGCAAAAATGATTCTGCTGCAGCGCAAATCTTAAACGAGCTTCGAGCACCTCAATTTTTACATTTCACAGCTTTCATGGTTATCTCGACATAAGAGAGAAATGTTATTTTCGCATCAGAAGATTTCTTCCGGTACATAAATTCAGTAAAAACAGTATTAATTTTCAACATGCAAGTTTCCCTGTATTTTAAAATTTTGCCTACACGATACAGATCTGCTGCTATTTTGACGAGTTAATTGCCATAATTAATTTCGATTTTCCCGTCGGAACAAATAACAGAATCGGGCGTCAGTTTGACCTAAACGATTCAGTGAAATGAAGTTTTATTTCGCCGCTCGCGACTCGTAGCTCGCCTAACACCATTTCCCATTGTCCATCATTTAATGAATTCCCAATCCCGCGGACCGAAAACATGAGAACGACAAGCCTCTAATAGCGCGCGCGTAGCATTTTCCGAAAAAGCCAACGGAGAGAAAAAAAAATCGGCAGCGTTCGTCGATTCAATACCGGCCGGCCGCCTATTGATACCGACCGGATGAAAGAAAACGAATAGCGTTTTTTAATGAACAAAAATAACGAACTCTCCGGGGAAACAGCGGCCTTGTATTTACGAACGTAACTCGGTCGATTTTTTGTTTTATTTTTTAACGCATTCGGAACAGAGGAAGAGAGAGAGCGAGAGAGAGAGAGAGACCATAGAACGAAAACAACGACTGAGAACAGAAAAGCTCGCGAATTAATATGAATGATTTTGACGCAGCGCAGTTTCCGGTGGGAGTGGGGGGCAGCGAAAAAAGAGAAGAAGAGGAAAAAAAATCGCAAATAAAGTAACGCCGTGGATCGGGGGCCGGATTACAATTTCGAGCTGCGCAGAAATAAAACGGGTTTTACAATTTGCCCGTCCGACGATAATAAAATTCCCCGGATTCGATACATCGCGCGGAAAGCGGCGTTTCCAATACGCGGACTAATAACGCGCAAAAAACTGGTCCCTCTCCTCGCGCCATAAGATTTTTATTGCTGAAAATCGACGCGATCAAATTCAATTTTAAATTACTCACTCTATCTCTCTCTCTCTCTCTCTTTCTCTGACGTTCTTGTCGGCGATTAAATTAAATAAATCGCTGTCACATTGCAAAAATACGTTTCAAGAAATCGATAAATGAAGCAGTGAACGGTCCTAGATATTATTAATTTAGTATAATATTTGACAGCTTTATAAAGCTGTAACAATGGTCCGCCGTCCGAGGGTTAAGTGTTTTAGCAATTACAGATTTAGATGGTCCCTATACTAGGACTAATAATGCGCAAAAAAATAAGATTTTTATTGCAGAAAATCGTCGCGATCAAATTCTATTTTAAGTCTGTCTCTTTCGCTGCAGCGTTGCGGAGTCCTTACCGGCGTATAAACTTCTGGTCTCGGTGAATAAGGTAAGCCAGAGCTGGATGGATGCTTCGTTTCCCAAACAGTGTCTACCGCCCGCGTTCGGGAAGTCAAACTTCGCCGGATTGCCCTCCAGAAACCTTTGAAGTCGAACCTTTGCCGGGCGAACGGAGAATATAGGCTTTACGCGAGACCCCGGCTCGACTAACCGCTCGCGATTTAGGTAGGATTGCTTGAACGCCGCGCGCAACTTATCATCGAGGTTTTACAGGGTTCAAACAATTTTCGCGATTTTCGATCGTATTAAACGTTGGATCGAACTTTTCGGTCATAAATCCTTTAAAAACCGTTATATTCACGTTTTACTGTCGGCCAGACTGGGGTTGGTTAGGTATTAAATTCCGTGATTTGAGAGAGGCAGTTATTCGAAGCCGATTTATGGACTTTTTTTAAAGCTGAGAGTAGTGGAGAGGTTAAAATGACACAATTCTCGGTTAAACTTCCCCTCGGGAAGCCAGAAATTTGTAACTTTTTTTTATGCGATCCTGTCAATTTTGACGAGAGAATGCCGAAAATCCAAGTTTTAATCCTAGGAGATCGGAAGTTCAAAAGTTATACGTGTGTAGAGATTTTCAGAGCTTTTCACTTTTATTTTGAAAAGTAGTTATGTGAGTGTTGAGAACAGAGTTATGTGAGGCCAAGATTGGCACGTTGACTGCCACGTGGGTCACTCACGTGAGTGACACAGGGGGAGACTTTTTAAACAAATTACTTGAAACGACAGAGGGGCAACATTCCGGTTGCAAAGGGTTACAGTTTATCGAGCGACGAGATCTGCGACTTTCTTTCTCGGCGGGGATCGGGAAGATCGGCGTCACAGAGGAAGAGGCGAGATTTTCCGGACGGTTTC
Organism: Halictus rubicundus; assembly: GCF_050948215.1. Taxonomy (NCBI): domain Eukaryota; kingdom Metazoa; phylum Arthropoda; class Insecta; order Hymenoptera; family Halictidae; genus Halictus; species Halictus rubicundus. Next base: position 7,551,840 of record NC_135155.1, read on the forward strand.
GGTAAGGTGTCCGACGGGTGAACGGTCGCCGGACACCTCGGATCGTGATTTTCTGGCGGGCCCGGTCATCGGCACTTTCGTTGAAAGCATTCCTCTCGCCGCGAGTGGCCCGGGCTCGTATTCAGATTGAAATGTATGTAAAAAGGCCGATAGGTACACACTCGAGCCGCGTCTTGGCCGTCCACGCGATCCACCTTTTACTTTCCCCGGTGGTCCATCTTCTTCCCTAAGTAGAGTGTCCACTATCCGCCAGATGCTTTCAACTCTCGAGAGTCGGAAGGAGGACAAGTGTAGACACACCGAGGCATGGCAACGAGACTCCGTTCCGTTACCGAGCCGCGTTATCTACGTGTTGACTATCGATTACCCTTACGTCCTATTTCTTTCTACTTTCCTTTGCGCTTCGCAGGCTGGAAATTGATGCGCGCGCGGTAAAAGCCGCGGGAAACATACTCGTAATGGACGCTGTCTCGATCTTGAACCTGGCAGACCTAAATGAACCCTTGATGAAACGCTATCTATCGTGACGCTCACTGACGAGGCCAGTTTTACGTGTGAGTTGGCGGTTACATTTTTTTAAAAATTTTTTAAGTCTTAATTTCGTTCGAAAGTCAATTTAAATCTTAGTAGACTCGTCCTTGTAATGCGCACATTAATTTCAAGCCCATTCTCCGTGTGTGTCGTTGTGATCCAATTAGTAGCAACAATGACAATTTTGTTTCGATCTAATACCGTTGATGTCGGTCTTGTTCATCAGGAATAAGGAAGTCCGATAATTTTGCACTTTAATGAACGCTGACGCAGCAACTACCGTCGTTTATTTTATTCATGTTTTCGATATCGATTAATGTCATGTACCCGAAACCGCAACCGCTGTAACCTCATGAATATGTCAAGTGCGGTAACGAGCACGTTGGAAATAACTCTTCGGCCAAAACAGACGGCCAGCATGACCTATATGATATTATCGAAAAAGTATTAAAGATTTCGAGTTCCCATACCGAGTGCTACACATATGCATACTACGCTACACAGATTCATCAGAATGACGTGCCGTATGGTTTTGTTCTATAATTAGAAGAAAGCTTCAAATACACTCTCGTTTGGTAACGATGCAGAATGAGGAAGAACTTTTATAATATGTTATGGTATTTACAGTTATGTTGCTGGAAACATAAATTAACCTGTTCTATACTTGTGACATTTTTCTGATTAAAACGAGTCCAAACAGATGATGCGCGTTTTGGACTACGACGAGTAGTACCGAATTATGTGCATTTTGAAAATTTCTCCATGTTTAAAATGAGAAATTAAATGTTTTAAAACTGTTTCCATGGATAATTTAATTATTTATTTTGTTTGGAAAGCACTTTCTCGCTATTTTCTAAGTGAGACTTTTTTATGCGGACCCTTTCCACCGCATACAAAATTTTTCATTAATATGTTGTAAAAAATTATTTGTTATAGCTATTTATGCAGTTTCTGAATGTTTTTTTTTGTGCGGTTTTTTATGCGGTCTCTATTTACTTCACAAAAACAGGTTTGACTGTATAATGAATAGTATCCCTTACACATCCATTAGGTTAAATTCAGAGATCATCGGTTCCGATAATCGAGAATCTACCGAATGGTGGATTGAACGAACAAACATGCTCCGAACTGTGTCATGTGGGTACTCGTTTTAATCAGAAAAATGTCTCGAATATGTTGATAATAATTTCATTGAAAAAATGGTTACAAACAAGAAAGTTTCGTCAATGTATTAGGGATAATCTTTTCACAAATAACGTATACATCTTGTCACATGTATCGGGCCAATACTGTATTTTCTTGACCCCGATCTAAGATCTCGTATTAAAATGCGCGCTTAGGGAGGCTAACGGTATCGGCGATCTACAAGTTTGCTGGAGTATCGACTCGTTTTAGAACACGACAGAGGTATCGCAGGAAAATCCACAAGTGCTGCGATGAAAAAAGGCTCACGCAGCCGGCGGTGGCTGCGATTGTTGCTCGTAATCAACGGTCGCCGAGAAATTCGGAATAATTCGGGAACAATGAAGCGCGCCGCGTTCAAACGGAACGAAACGGAACAGTGCAGAACGGAACAGAACAGAACAGAATGGAACGGAACGGTACAGTGCAGTTTTTCAACCGGGTACACCCACACACAGCAAACCGTCCGGCTATCGTTCCCATCGTCACAAACGATCTTTCGCTTTTCCGACGAGTTTCGGTGAATACGCCGCGGACGAAGCGCACGCGAATTTGACACATTTTCGCCGCACGAAAAGCACGCCGACGGCATATTTTCCCGTTTTTTCCTCTTCCTCTCTCTCTCTCTCTCTCTCTCTCTCTCTCTCTCTCTCTCTCTCTCTCTCTCTCTCTCTCTCTCTGTGTCTCTCTTCTTATCGCTGTACTTCGCTCGTTCTATACAGGCCACCGCTATCACTCTTTCTTTCTATCGAGCTTTTCACTTCGTTATAACAGTTTATACTTTACAAAAGTACAGAGCCAGGCAAAAGCATTCATGTGGTCCAGAAGCTTCTTACACTGGTGATTTTGGTTTTTAGGGTTGAGAGAAAATTGAGTAGTGTCAACCTGTTAACTGTTCGCGGCGAGCATACTCGTCATGAAGAGATGGCATTTTTTCTGCCGAGTGAAGAGTATACTCGTCGTGTAGGGGAAAAATGGTAAAATAATGCTAGCTTAAAAATAATTAAACACACAAGTGCACGGTCTTAAATGAAGCAAAAGTTGTCGTCGAAAGTAGGTTGTTTTTTTCAACTTTCGTTTTTGGTTAGTAAAGGAGGTATTCTAATTTTTCATTTCCAAAACTTACTCTAGAAGAATATAAATAACTCATGTAATTTTTATTATTCTTACTTGAAACAAATCACACACGCACTTTGAATACCAATGAATATGTGTGCAGAGTTTCGCTGCAGAAGGTTCAGTAGTTTTTCTGAAAAAAATTCTTAAAAATCGGCCTCGAAAACCAGAAATTGCGGAGGTTGGGACGAGCAAAATGAATTTTCTAAGAAATCTTAAGAAACACGTGGCTTCTTAATGCAGACCAGAAAGGATTTGAAAAGTGTCGCGCGAGCTTTTCGCTCGAGGCTCGCGGATGCTTTTGTTCCCCGGTGTATCCCCTTCCCCTCGCCCCCACTCCAGCGACATTCGCATACCTTTTCGCACGCGAATTCCCCCTGCCCAGTTTTCGCGCAATCCCTCTCGGGTCGCCTCGCTGTATCTTGCTCCTCAATTTCCTCTGTGCGACCCCGGGCCGCCGTGTTGGGTCCACTCGCAAACAATGCCGCGTCCGCCCTCGCGCCTCCGTCGTTGTTGTCGCTGAATAAATTTAATTCAAATTTTCCTGCCGTTCGGGAACGTTTATTAAGTAAATATATCACGCGGGACAGCGGTTTATACGCGCGGATGTTTTCCGCGGCAGGACGTATTGCGCGGCACCCGCCGCGACTCGCTCTCCCCGGCCGTGACGTATGGCCGGGACGAAACGTCGAAACGCGGCCCCCGATGTTCACGCTATTAATTTATTAAGTTTCGTACTGTCGCTTCCGACTACCCGACCCCGTTTCCAGCCGACCTCCTCCTAAAAATCGCGGTTGGATTCATTGCCTCCAGCCCCACCCCCCACCCTCCACCCCGCCAACCAACTGTTAACCGTGACTAATCGGGGACGTCGAAATGGCCGGAGGTGAATTGTTTTTTCTGCTTTTTCCATCCCCTGGTTAAAATACAAGGTATGTTAAAAAAAGAAGGGGTTATCTCATGTGTACACAACGGCTCTACTAAATGTCATTGGTGGACTGCGGATTTTATGCAAAATAAAAATTGTCTGCATTGATTGCAAGAGACAGGAACCAATTAAAAGTGTTCTGCTTCGTTTAAAAATGAACCGACATCCTTTTTGCAATTTCTTCACGGTTTTAAATTTGATCTGCAGTGAATTCTCGATATATGTCAACAACACGATAATTCCTCAGTGATGATAATTCCACGTCGTTTATCATCCAGGCCTTGGCGACGTATATAGAGAAATCATTGTACACCGTGTTTCCATGAATGCATAAAATCCGTGGTATAGTCCTCAGCTGTGATTCGTGTCCTCAGCTGTGAATCGTCTTCGACGATTTTGAATTGTGACTTTGAATTGCTTTTGCCCACCCCCTGGTAAAAATACAAGGTGTGTTCGAAAAAAGGAATTATACAATATATGAACCTTTAGATGTGTTGTGAACAGTGTTGCAAATTTGATTTTACATTAAATTATATTTTTATACTGGCAGAAATTGTTTAATTCATTAGTGTTTTTGGGCCCATTGCCGTGACTATACTCCTTGAGTCCATTAGTTGAAAGTGATTTTAATTGCAACTCTTATTCCCTGGACCAACCGGCGATACGTAACGTTCTAAGTTAGATCAATAAACAGTCGCGCAAAAGAGCAGAAAAATCCGCGTGTATCATTATCGCTTACGAGTATGAATAGCTCGGCTTTGTGTTGTAATCCCGTGATATTACGCTGTAGGTATCAATATCGATGGATGCGCACCGTGCATTCACGTACAGAGGCAAACGGTACAGTGTTTATTTTCATTTACCACCCCCTCCCCTCCACACACGCCCCTTCCCACCCCCCGACCACCGTTCCGGCATCGACCGACAAATGAAGGCGAGTTCCGCCGCGCGACATTACAGATCTCGAAATTAACCATATTCATATACTAATTCAATGAACGCTGGGGAATAATTCAATGCATCAAATATTTGTCAAAGCCGGCTCGCGCGCAACTCCAATTAGACGCGATTAATCGTCAATTGAAATGCAACTTCCCCCGATATCGATTCATCAATTTTCCGATTGAATGGCCGCCGGTCTAGCCGCTTATGCGACTCGAATAATGATCTAAGTGATACACAAAATGATCAATGGCTGGCCTAATGGCCACGGCACAATGAAAAACGTGCAGCGAAATGAACTATCCTTTGACATACACGCGACTGCGGTTAATTTCGTTCGTGGGAACCAAGTTTTGTGTACAGTTAGTTATCGAAAATCAGAATTTAGGCACTGTTGTCCGAACTGTCGTCTGAGGATGATTCCACATGGAAAATAGATAGACACACAGACAATTAACCGAACCAACAGACAATCAATTACCATACAACACCGAGCCAGCTTCCAGAACAGCGAAACGAAGTCTCAGGACGCAACGAACATTAACAAGTTAACGCATTACTCACCGGTAAATAATTATGCGATTTTAAACGTGCGTGATTCACAGCGGAGAATTTCTTCAAAAACGATTCGACAGCAATTTTGTTCATTTCTTTCGGAATTAATTTTTCAAAGAACATCTTTAAATTCTTCTTTGACACAGTCAGCGAGTTGAATTTTCATTTGGCTCCGGCACCATGTAATCGACGTAAACAATTTTTGTATTTCATGAAGATCGACAGTATCGTAATTATAATTTCTGAGACCTAGACGGGTCGAAGAAATACAGAATCACTGTAATAAATTCTTAACTAATTATTTTCGATTTCAAGCAATTTTTCATGACAACCGTTCAACGTATTAATAAATAATTTTACTGTCAGATCGGACTCGAACGAAAATAGCAAAAATGCGGATGGAGACGCCCGTCACAGACGACATCGCGTAGAGCGCGGAAACACAGTGGAGCATCCCGACGTATTCGTGTACGAACGACGACACAATACTGCTATTAAGCTGCTAGGCGAAACGTCGAATGTTCGTGAAGCAGCGTAGCAGAACTGTAGCCAGATAGACGGACAGGGCGCTGCGGCGGCGTCGGAAGGCAGAGGTAATATTTGCAGCCATTAGGAAGCAATTAGCCAAACGTGAGCAGTCCTTTCATCTTCGACGAGCTAAATCCGATACTCGTCGGCGAAATATTTAGCGTAACGGGAACCGCCGACTTTCACCGCGAAAACAGAAACCGAAACCGAATCTTCGTGATTCCCCCACCCGTACATGCTCCGACGTTTGATCGTCGTCAGGTGAAATTTTAAGCGGCGTTAAACGCGAGAGATTCTCCCGAAAGGTATTAAACGATTCGCGAACGCGAAAAGAGAGAGACCCCAGGAGAATCGTCCCGTTTTATCGGCCGGAGATTCTTCGTTTAGATTCGATGAAAATTATGTACGGGATGGGACGACGGAAACGGGTCATCCGATAATGGATTCGATGTGTAAGGGTACGGTTGTGTCGGTGCGGTGGAAGTTATAAGATTGTTGCGAGTGATGGTGAATCATCGTTTCTCGAATCTTTCTTTGGTGTATTTATAGCGAAGCTGTGAGAGACGTGTGCTACTGACAAGTGATCTGATTAAGACATACTTGTGTTATGACCTTGTCACTGGACTGCGGATCTTGATGCAACATAGGAATATTCTGCATCGATTGTGGGAAGCAATATTTTTAGATTTTTAACATTTTTTACTGATTCATACTTCACGCAATTAATTTCTTCATAAATGCGTAAAAATATTAAATGATGATACTGACAATAATAAGTCAGAATATTCTAAGCCGTTTTTCAAAACCTATAACAGTTAGAAATCGTTTTAGAAGAACAGTAATTTCGGTTTAATTTTAATCACAATTTTTGTAAAATCATGCCTAAAATGTATTTACGAAGAAGTAAACGGTATAACAATTGCATTGTATTAAAATTGCTATTTCTACCAGAGATGTAGACGTAGTAACCGATTCTTATTGAATATTCTGTCTGGCTATGTCTCACCTTATCCCCTTCTTGTCGACGAACTTATGCTCGAGTCCAACGAGTAATCAAAATTAGTTACCTGGAACAGAAAATTCATAGAATCAAACTTTTAGCATTTTAAATTACAATTTACGTGTTTGACTATTTTTTAAATATATAGAAACCTTCCCGATTTTTCATTTCAAAATCGCCCTTTTAACGTGAAAAAAATCACATTTATTCTTTTACACAGAAATTCGAATTTCAAATGGTCCACTAGACTTTTTGGCCAGACTGTATAATCACGAAATTGATTAAAATTGAATTAAACTAAAATGATCCTTCCAGAAACGTGAAACATAATACAATCACAGAAGTACTTTCATAATTAACTTCTCAACAAACCAAGCCCAACACCAAGACAAACCTCCACCCTCGTCGACCTTGACTTCACATGAACACCCTCCCAAAACTTCAACTTCTCGAGAACCGAACTTCCTCGACTTTTTCCTCCCAGGAATTCCCAGCATCCCCCAATTTCCCCGTTCACCGTATATAATTCCGAACCTCTGTCGAATTCGGCCGTCCTCTATTAGGTCGCCGTATTTGCCCATTAAAGGCTCCGCGATCTCCGATCCGTGAGGAGAAAACGAGCACTTTTAAAATTCCGTTTGTACCGGCGGAGGGTGCGAGCCGACCTCGGTGTTAGCGGCACCTCCACCCCCCTCCCCGCAGTGCGGGGGTGGCCGGTCGAAAACTCCGGGACACGTTCGCCGATGTCACAGACACAATTTACGCGTCCCTTTTCCGTGCCCGGTAGCCTCCCGATCCTTTCTCGTTCGAAAAAAGGCTGTCCGCGATAAAAGGAGCAACGGAAAAAAAGAAACAGGACCCGGGAAATAGGCTGCACTGCCAGAGAACAGTAGAGAGACAGAGAAACGGAGAAGTAAAGAGATAGAGATCCGGTTTTTGCACTGCAAATTCACAATTTTCCAGATCATATTTATTTTTCACTAATAATTCTTTGCCAGAGCCGCGGAGAATATTTTCGCACAGGGAAAACTTACTTCGAATGACCTCAGGAATCGCCTCTTTCTAGGAAGTACATTTTCGGGACACTCTGTACGTAGTTTCGCACAGGTGGGAGAAAATTTTAGATGTTTAAATGTAGATGGAATTTAAATTTAGATGTTTAGAGAATTTTAGATGTTTAAAATTGAAAGTTTTATTTTAGAAAATGTAAGACGAAAATGATGAATTAAATTAATGCGATTTCGGCTTCATTTTTAAGTTATTATCAATTAAAAATCCGCCTAAAGTGCGGCCACCCAACCAACGAAGGTGTACGTTGCTTACGACATAAATCGAATGTATCGAATTCGTCATGTATCGAAGGGGGTCCTCGCTCGCTCCCAATGGTTAGGCTTTGACGTCACACACTTTAGCTGATAATTCGGCTAGAACCGAAAATGCGTGTGGAATGACCCAATCGGACGGTTTACACGCCGAATCCTTGCCAGGTGAATTCTTGGGAGGTACGCGGAGTATCTGTCACGTGACTGTCGCGCGCCTCTGACTATGACGTCAGAGGTATCGTACACCTCTGTTGGTCGGGTTGCCGCATTTTAGGCGGACTTGTAATTGCCAAGCTTCAGACTTTGAAGCCGAAATCGAAATTTTTTTATTCTTCATTTTCGTCTTATATTGTCTCGGAGAACCACCCCTTACATTTTCTCCCGCCTGTAGTCGATCACCCTGTATAATGGTACTTTCACCGCTGCTTGAGGCACTTTCATGTGTACATGTATTTTTGTAATCATTACGACAATCCGAGGGGATTATTGTTGCCAGAAAGATTGATAACATCCACCAACTCCAGGAAGCAACTTCTTCAATAGTAAAATGCACATTGTACTACACTCTTCCTTCAGACTACGTTCTCTCAATTTTTGTAGTAGCTTGCCAAGGGAATTCGCAAACATGAAGCAAATTATTCGCCTGTTGAGCGCGAAGTCAGTAGAATTGGCACAACTTCAGATAGAATCACGACAAAATGGTGTCGCGTTATTTCATTCTCACCCGAAAGATGAATTTTCTTTGCGCAGGGGGGGAATTCGGTCTGTAAAAGGGGTAGTTTAATCTTCGAAAAGGTGACTTTTGTCCGTGTGAGGTTTAATTTGGAGTGCGACACTTGTATAGGGTGAAGTAGAAAAGTAGAGAGTCAGGGGAAAAAAGAGATAGGAAAGTAGAGGGACAGAGAAAGTAGAGTGAAATAGAGGGACAGAGACAGAAATAGATAGAAAGAGGTGGTGCGGGAGAGGGTGGGAAACACGAAAAGGAGAAAGACAGCAGAAAAGGGAAAAAGCGAAATAGTGCCGATAAAAGGTCACAAAGAGGACCGATAGAAATTGCCTCATCATCGGCCGGCGAAATAGTAGCCCAGATGGAGATTGCCCGGCCGGGTCCCCCCGGATTAAACTATTGCGGAATGAATCTCTAACCGCGGTGCACTTCGCACCGGTTCGCACCGGTTCGCAGAGGTTCGCAGGGTTTCCCAGAAGGGGGTTCGCGGCGTCGGAGCGTCGGCCGAGCCTTTTGATTTGAATGTAAGAGCGATTTTCCGTGCAAGAAGCTTGAAAATGTAAAAGCCATCCGCTCGAGGGTTACCGAGCCGAGGAGAAGAGAGGGTAGAGGGTTGAACGGAGAGCGGAGAACGAGAGGGAGAGGGAGATAAAGAGAGAGAGAGAGAGAACTGAAGAAGGGTCGTGGAGAAAGAGGGAGGGAGGAGAAGACGGTGGGAACAGAAAGGCGGATAGGTGAGGCTGGGGGTAGGAGTAACATAATTGCTTTTGCAAAGGAGGTCGCAAATTTACCGTTCACAGTCGGTCAGCGCGGCTGAAAGTGTCTTCTCGAGCGTAAGCTTTTTAATACGAATCCGAGAACTACTTCTGGTTTTGAAAGCGTCGAAGGAGATCGCTTTCCATTTTTCTCTCTCTCTCTCTCTCTCTCTTCTTTTCTTTCTCTATCTCTTTCGCGTTCTCTACCTCCGTTTCTTCGCCTCTCCTCTGCGATTCCCTTCATTCCTCTCCCTTTCTGCCAGGCTCGCTTTCGCCTGCAGGTTTTATCCACCGGCACCCACCTTCATACTTTTCATCCCGTTCTTTTCTTCCCGAGGACCAAGTTTGCTGCTACCGGGCCACGCCAACCGCTTCTTCTTCTGGCCGGCTATCGATTACCGATATTTATTGCCACGCGGTCAGCGTGCTTCACCTATATGTTCCCCGGTGCCGCGCGACTGTGCGCGTACGTGTCCGTGCGTTTGCCGATGTAGGCGACGTTAACCGATCGCGCTCCACGGTTCGCCAAACGAGTTGCGAATCGCGGGGACCACCTGCAGATACGCCGCGACGCAATTCGCCACGGGGAGATTAGATACGGTGCAATGTGGGTGCAATTTCGAACTGCGTGCTGGGCTGTCTTTAGATTTTCAGGCCGATTGTAACTGTGTCGGGGTGCCTGTAGATGATGCGATCACACCGAGTTTTGGATCGGATGAAATTTCATTGGGAGGTTTTTGAGTTGTTCTACAGAAAGGGAAAATGAATAAAAAGCTGTTATATACACACTATTCTTTAAAGAAAAGTAATGAAAACTGTAGAAGTTCTGAAGTATGTATCCAAAATATTTCAACATAAAATTTCTCATCTTCGGGAAATTGACGGTACAGTGAATTTTCGATTTATGTCAGCAACACGAGTCTTGCCAGCGTCATGTATCGTCCAGGAGACATACCCGAGTTACGTTTACATTCCTCGATGTCCGAGTCCTCTCGAACTTCGCGGCCCGTACCCAGCGGTAGTGGGGATAATTTCGCGACGTTTATCGTCCAGGCCTCGACGACATATACAGAGAAATCAGTGTATTTAAATTGTAATTTTGTAAGAATTGCGAAACCATCATCGTTCTAGCATCGACAGTTTCTTCGAGAGTAGAAAATTTAGTGTTCGGCTAGTTTTTGAAACCATAATAAACAAATGCACATCTTTTCTATTGAAGACCTTGCTATTTCAGAATCGCGCGAAAGAAGAGCTGGATGTAGATGAAAGCTATTATACAGGGTGTCCTAAAAATACACTCCCTTGAAAGAGGTGGTTTGATTGTCAATTGTTCTCCGGAGATGAACGCAATGCGAACTAATTGAACATTGTTCAACTGTCTGCAGTGTCATTAAGTGTAGTTGCCGATTTTAATTCCGACACAACAGAAACGTAGAACGGTATTTTCGTGCCCAGTCGAGCAACTCCGGAACAACGAAACAGTATCCAAAGACAACAGCTTCTCGCACGAATCCGGATCGAATTCTCGCGGAATTATAAAATTCCGGACGAAACGGGGGCCGGTGTTTCTGTCTGTTGTTGCGAGCACGGTGACACGAATACGACGGTTCCACGTGATCGCGACTGCCATTCGATCAGCAGGCGAAACGTTCGCTCGACACGCGTCCCCGGCTTCTTCGCGTTTACGAGCTTTCATGGTGCGCGCGCTCACAAGGGTGAGAGAGAGAGAGAGAGAGACGTATGTGCACGCGGCGTGCCACGTAACAGAAACGGGGCTCGCGAAATGCAGCCCGGGTAAATTGCGGTTCTTATAGCGCGCTCGCTCGTAAACATTCATATCTGGGGCCCCGGTTCGAACGTATAATCGCCCGGCGAAGAAAACTACTTTAACGATGAAAAATCTGTGGAATTATCGCGACGTTTCCGCCTCGATCGTTCCGACTTGTGCGGTCAGAGCGATTGCGTTCGAGATACGCGAGAGAAATTGAATTTTTATTGCAGCACTCCGCCTAATTGTTAATATCATGGCTGTAAACTTCGACGTTGTTAGGAATTTAACCCTCGAACTCCTCGGAGTTCTGGGCCTGTGCCCAGATACAGTGAATTCTCGATATATGTCAACAACACGGGTCTTGCCAACGTCATGTATCGTCCAGGAGACATACCTGAGCCGTGTTATGTTTACACTCCCCGACGTATACCCCACGGTAGTGGGGATAATTCCGCGACATTTATCATCCAGGTCTTGGCGACATGTATAGAGAAAAGACTGTATATTGTATTCTCATACAGGGTGTTCCGTTTATACAAAACATCTAAATTATTTCTGTTGCTATTAAAAGCAGGAAAAAGTGGCCAAGATTCTTAGATAACAATATACAGTGAGTTCTCGATATATGTCAAGGGCACGGGTCTTGCCAGCGTCATGTATCGTCTAGGAGACATACCTGAACCGTGTTATGTTTACACCCCACGCCCCTCACGGGATATAACTCTGGGTAGTGGGGATATTTCCGCGACGTTTCTCATCCAGGCCTTGACGACATATATAGAGAAATCACTGTATTTCGCTACAATTTTCCTTCGATATAAGGCGACGGCACCAGACGATGGCTGAAGAATTTTTCGACGACTTTTTGAGTCGTCTTATATCGGAGTAAAATTGTACATATTGACAGTCGCTAGAGCTTATCCCCACCGCGACGGGTCACGAATGACTCCGGCATAGCATGCGGTGGGGTGGAAGGCGTGCCTGCTGCCGGGCTTGCTGCGAAGGCGAATTCAAATTTCGTTGATTTTCCAAAACTTGTCGGACGTTCCGTGCGCTGTAAGCTTGTTATTACGAGGGGAATTTATGCTTTTAATAATAACAATTCCGCCTGGGGTGAATGGACCCGGCAAAGCGGTCGGGAAATATTTTTGTACTACGCATCTCGCCGGTGTTCTGCTTTTATGATGTATTTATACTGTATGGTGGTATCAAACGCCGCCGAAACGGCGAGTGCTTTCCTTTGCGAACGCTCTGCATCTCTTCCTGTTGTAATTATAGTAATTATCCGATCGTTCGAGAAGACTCGTTGCTCTGTTTAATAGGTACGTCGGTTTGGAATAATTATAAAAATTACACAAGACCGAAGTAATATTTCGCTGGGCAGATGTCAAAGTTAGAGTTTATTTTTTAGAATAAAGGCCATGAGATAATGAATGTATTTGACACCTGATGTTAATTAAACGAAACATTGTTGAACGGATTCCTGAATTTGTTCGATAATTCACCACCACGTTCCGATGTGTTTATTTATTCACTGCGTTCCCTCTTAATTTTTGATGAACATTTGCACATTTCCCTTGGTTCTGATAACATTAATTTCATAATGTGGAATTACAGTAATATCTAGGCCTCCTATTTAGCAGACGCATTAGTATGCTACACCAGCTGGACATATCCTCATGCTCGGATGACGTGTGCAAAATTTGAAGATGATCCCCGAATGCAGCTGCAGTTTCTGGGTTACGGTGCAGTGTATCTATTTGTGCGTTAAAATTATTTAATTGTGTCCATTAGCGGACAATATTAGTTTTCCTATGATGAGATAGGATTTATCCTCGTCATATGTTAATGTAACATTAGTAAATTTGATCACAGCGGGCACTGCAGAGCCCGACAGGAAACAACACGAAACAATGAGGTCGCGGCCCACTTTTTTAACAATGCGTTTCTCGCGTTTTCGTTAAAAGATATTTTCAGTAGACAATACAACGCCTTTAAAATAGTATTTATCTGCATGCTTCTATTTATTTTCATTGAAGCCGAATATTCTGCAAATTTTAATCGCATAATTTCAAAGAAATTTGTCCGCGTGCACAATAGTTAAAACTGTATCACCGAGCTTGTGCAACATGGGCAAAATTCGAAGACATTTCCCACATGACGCTGCAGTTTCTGGGTTACGCTGCAGTGCATCCATCCATCTATTAAAATTTTACAGTTGCTTCTATTGGGTTAGCAGGAATGAAATATAGGTCTCCGGTATGTCCAGATAAAATTATTTCTTATCAATTATTCAGCCTTTATTCCAACACGATTTCCACATTCGTCTTTTGAAAAGCAATCACTGAGGGAGAGAGAGCTACTCAGATTTTCCATCACGAAAATTACTAGAAATTGTACACTATATGTACGTCACAACAAAGTGTCCATCAATTTTTTCAGAAAAAATTTCTAAACATTACATTTTTTCCTTTAGATTGTTCAGAGAACACGACATAATTAGACTGGGGATTTTTATGTACAATAACAATTGTATTAATTGCAAGACACAGGAACTACACAGACTATTTCTTTAATAGTTGTACTAAGTTGAAAACAAAAATGCAACAGTGTTTTTGAATTTTTCAAATGTTTCCACCGTTTTCTAAGTCATCCGCAAATTTCTGTCATAAAAGTATAAAATCCGCAGTCTATTAATTACACATTGACGCTCGAACGCTCCTCAAAAATCTGTTGTAAAAAATATTGTTCTACCAGTTTCTCACTCTTTCCTAATTCTCACTTTCTCACTGCATCTTCAAAGAAGTATACTTAAATAGATTATCAAATAGATTTATTGAATAATTTCCCTTCAATGTATCGTTGCAGTGTCAATCAATTTTTACTCAAAATTTTAAAAGATGTTTTTCGACCCTCCCCGAAAATAGTTGCAAAAGGCGTGGTTCCATCATTTTCTCACTCTTTTCCCCCACAATTCTCACGTTCCTACTTTCTCTGCGCCGCTTCCCTCATCCTCCGGCATCTCCCTTCGCACCAGCAGCAGAGAAAAAAAGGTAATGTTATTATTAAATTTCCGAGATTCAGCGAGGACCAGCGAAATGAGAGCGGCGCGCGGCAGAAGCGGACGTTTCGTGTCGATCAATCACGGCGCGCCGAAACGGTGCCGGAATTTTAAACCGTCCACGAACCGAGAAAAAGATAGAAAGAGAGAAAGATAGAAAGAGAGAGAGGGAGACACAGAGGGGTGGATGCTAGTGAAAAAAAGAACATCGTCGTGCATAGGTAAAGTTGTCGGCCGCAGGAGCCGTCCGTCGCTCTGCTCTCCGGGGAAGGGAGACAGGAGACGGGTACGGGGGGAGGGGGAGGGCACGGGTACGAGTAGTATACGGATACGGGTGAACGAAGATCCGGTAAATACCGGCGAAACACTCGATAGAGTCTAGCCGAGGGTGGATCTCGCGTAGAGAGACGGATTCTATCGGGGCACGGCACCCTTCACCCCGATTACTCTCTCGCAGCCTGCACTCGACTTCGACACGGGAACGCTTTTTCCTTGATAAATTTAATTTACATCGACTTAACTCGAGGCCGGGGCCACCCCGAGCCGGCAACCAGCCGCGCATTAATCGTTAACGACTACTTTAGAAATATCAACCCCCGAGCAACCGCCCGGCGAACTTGTACTTTAGGCTTGATGCCGTATCGATTCGGAAAACGCGGCTTCTCTCGCCGGGAATCCCGCCGGTATGTCTGACAGCGTTTTCCGCGCGTGCACTATGCCCGCGGAACTGTTCGGCTTGCCAACTAAAATAGGAACGTCTTTTGTCCGCCACCGCCGAGTCGCCGGCGCGAAAGTTCGACGACAACCCCATTAATCGACGCCGTTCTTTCTATCGTTACAGTGAATGCTCGATATATGTCAACAACACGGGTCTTGCCAGCGTACTGCCAGAGCCGTGTTATGTTTACACTCCTCGACGTCCGAGGTACCTCACGGGGTACCGGGTCTCCCGGTAGTGGGGATAATTCCGCGACGTTTATCATCGAGGCCTTGGCGACATATATTAGGGGGACCCATAAGTAATCAATTATTTCGAAATCTAAAACAAACTTTGTAGTAAATTCTATTTCTTAATTTATTATACAATCTCCATCATTATCAAGGACAGTTTGCCATCTTTCCTGCAAATTTTCAATCCCTCTCTTATAGAAATCCATAGTTCGTGGGGCAAAATATGACTCAAGGTGTCTCCTTACATCTTGTACAGAAGTGAATGTTTTATTTCTTAAATAATGCTCCAGAAATCTGAAAAGATGTTGCATTAAATCCCGCATGAAAATGAAAAAGAGTGCAATGACGAATATGATCCTCGGAAGATACGGATGCCGCCATTTTGTTACAGGGTTGTAAAAAGAATTATACTTTTTAGACTATTTTGAACACAAGCTGCTTTACCGAAATAAAGGCAAAACAAATTCTTTGCAAATGATTGATTACTGATGGGTACCCCTAATATAAAGAAATCACTGTATATTGAAGTCTGGAAGTTGCGAGAATACACTCGGTAACACAGGGGTGATATTATTCGTCGCTCAGATAAAAAATAATTGTGATATAATTGTTATGCAGTAATCTTCGCAGTTGAACTGCGTCGAAGAAAATTCTTGAACAAGTGGGATAAAAATAGGGTGGGACACTGTCGGACAAGGGTAATTCTGTTCCGTAAAAAGCACAGCGTGTACACGGTGCCGGAACACGAATCGGCCGGTCCAATTTACAGTCGGAGACCGTGTTCGGCGATATCTTTGCCGTTCGGCAGGGAGGTAAGCGCGAAAAGTATACGCGCCACCACGTAGGGGAAATAAATTAGGTGGCTTGGAAACGAAGACCCGGAGCCGAAGACAGAGTCAATTATCGAGGAGCCCATCGGTCTCCAGAGGCCACGGAGTTACGGAGCACCGTCGATATGGCGTTCTTCCACTCTCTCGACTGACCGCCCTGGAAACGAGCAACGGGACGACCCCGAAAATTCGCTTCAGATATTCCCCTCCAGATCCAACGCGAATCTGTTTCGATCCTAATGGGGGACTAAGTTTATTTCGAATTTACGGTCTGATTTAATTCGGAGCCTTTCGAAAGCGATGGCGTCTTTGTGAAGTTGATTTAGACACTACGCCGTGAGTTCTGCTCGAGTCCGACCTCGGTTAGACAAGGAATGGGTCGAAGGCTAGTTTTAAATCCAGTTAAGTTCGATTGAAAATGGTTGGAGTCTGATCGGTGAGCTCGGAAGTGACTCAGAACTGATGGAATGGAAATAAACAGTTAATTTGACTTATTCAGCTTAGAACGCAATTAAACCTGGTCGAATGAAAACTATACTTCAATCACGCTTGCTCGATGCAGGTCTCACCTGGACAAAAAAGTAGTTCTAACTTTTATGATGTTTCAAATCCAGTTTAATTAAACAGCATTTATTTAAAGTCTGATTTATATTTTCAGAACTGATTAAATCGGTCTTGTTCTAATTTAAAAATTATTCTAGATGCATGTCTTGTCAAGTATAATAGAAACAACATGAAACACAAGTAACGTTTGTTTTATTAATTACGTTAAAATTAAGTAAAACGTGAGACTTCAAGTGTAAATTCAGTTCTACTCCAATCTGAAGTTCGAACTCGATCAAACTCTGACCTGATTCAATCCTAACTAATAAAACAGGGAAACCTCGAGCTTAATGGAATATATATCGAGACGCAAAATTAAGGGATCACTAAATTTTCGATGAAAAATGGTCGATATTCAAGTTACGACTTCATTAAAGAAATCGTGGTGCACCCCGCTGGCACACTTTTCTTTCAAAGTGCAATAAAACGGCGTCAAAAAATCGTAAATCAAGTCTTAAGAGGTCGTTTCAAAGAGAAGACTATAATCTTTAAATCCATGGTGATTTCAGTCTTGGAAAAAATTGTTCAATCTTCATAGACGTATTCCGACTTTCGGAAAGGTGAAATTGTTGAATAGAAAATAGTGTCTTCACCCCCCCCCCCCAGCATGATGCAAAAATATTTTTCAAAAAATGGTCTAACAAGATGAAAGTAGAATCTTTGAAATGAATCCACACAAAATGTCCTACGATTTTTTTCACAGAGTTATGTACTGTTGAATATCAATAGTTTAATGTTTGAAAATTCCATCAAAATTTACTCGACAATCTAATACAGACAAACCTAGTCGAAACCTGTGCCGGACAAACTTGGACCAGTTTGAGACCTTTCCCAGAGCTCGGTGAGACTTAACAGTCCCCCATGAATTGACTTGCCTCGGAGACAAGTAGTCGAATCGAGGATAAACTCGACCTTTTCACAGACCAAGATTATCCCTAACTCCAATTTACCAAGAACTCCATTCAGTCTTGGTAGGGAGCGCATCCATTGGGTTTCTTCGTTTCCATTATTTTTAATTACATCTCCGGGGTTTGCACACGTTCTCTAGGAAGCATCAAGAACACTCGTTTATAACGTAGCACTTGTCTCGCGTCAAGAATGGACCGAAATTTTTCATTGGGCGCCGTGCAATCTATTTAAATGAAGCGTGCAACGAGCACAGTTGTTTGTCCATTGACCGAAGCGTCCGGGTTCTTTAAGCTTGTTTTCATTTCCAGCTTTCATGAAACTCGAATGCCGTGTTTACGGATACGGCCGCCGCCGCCGCCGCCGACTGCCCCAGCAAATGTAGTTATTCTTCCTCGTTATCGTCTTTCTTCCGCATCCGCCAGGAACACAGGCCGGCCAGGAAAACGGCTGAAGGATTTCATTAGCAAGTATGTTGCTGCGCTTCGAGCGTTTTCGCGCAACCACGCCGGACTCCGCGTCTCCGTCCGTCGACTTCCGTGAATAATGAACGCGTTGTCGGTTTGATTGGACGATCGAATAGCCTTCGCCTAATGTTGCCTCACGGCAGACTTCCTGGAACGATCAACTGCCACGGACACTGGATGAAACGGCCTTTCTGCGATCAATTTTAATCAACACGCGGAAATTCAGAACGCCCGACCATTTCTTTACCTATACCACTTGCAGTTTCTTCCTCCCTCTTCTACTTAGTGCTCACATTTCTCTAACACAATTCTTGAGAAATCTCACATTTCGCGACAGTTAAATTCACTTGGGCACAGCGCACTTAATTAACGCAGAATTTATTGACCTATACTACTTAATGTGATCTCACGGTCTGAACTCAGTTATTGCGATCCTATTACGATACTTCTACTCACAATTTCTATTTAAAAGACACAATTCTTGAGTAACTTCGAATTCTGTGGTAGCAAAATTCATTTGGATGCAGTATACTTAATTTACGCAGAATGTATTGATCTATACTACTTAATGCTCTCTCACGGTTTGAACTCGGTGTTTGTGATTCTACTATGACACTTCTACTGATAACTTAGATTTAAAATACAAAATTCTTGAGAAACTTCGAACTCTGTGGTAGCAAAATTCATTTGGTTACAGTATACTTAATTCACGCAGAATTCATTGAGCTATACTACTTACAGCAGTCTCAGGATCTGAACTCAGTGTTTGTGATTCTACGATGGTACTTCTATTCACAACTTAGATACCATGATACAATTTCAAGTCTTGTGTTAGTGAAGTTAGTTTGCGCTATATTAAATTCAATTGAGGCAGCACTTATTGACATATGCTACTTATAGTTCTATGTATTAGGGCCTAAACTCGATGTTTATGATCGTGGGATGACGCTTCAGTTCTTATTGAACCATACGTCATAAATACAATTATTCAGAAATATTAAATTCTGCGTTAGCAATATTTATTCTGCTATACTAAAATTCATTTAGGCAGCGTTTATTGACCTATACTACTTACTAGTTCTTCCATGATCTAAATTCCTTGTATACGATTGTAGGATGACTTTATCAATCACAGTGTGAATCTAACTGTTACATGCACATCCATTTAATAAGAGGCTTAAAGGCAAGATCCGCATCGACTTTTAATCTACAAAAATGAATCTACTCTATCCCGAAAGCATCGCAATAAACTCGACTTCGAAGCACCGAAAACTAAAGTTTTACACGGGCGTACGAAGTTTTTCATTACATAAAATTATGAAGTTTTCCATAATATAAGTTACGAAGTTTCTAAAAAATTTTTTAAAACTCGCACACGTCCGTATAGCTTGTAGCCGGGGTCGTACCTATCCAGGACAGGTTCTACGCGATAATCGTTGACTGCGACGATCGTAACGTCAGGATGGCGCGAGAGGCGAGCGTCGTCGTCTATCGTAAGAAAGTTACGTCGAAAAGCGCCCCACCTGTTATTTGCGAAGTTCCAACCTCGTTTCGCGGCTAGTTTTCCTGATATTTAATCAGCGAGTTTCAAACTCGATAATAATGAT
Source organism: Halictus rubicundus (assembly GCF_050948215.1). Lineage (NCBI taxonomy): Eukaryota > Metazoa > Arthropoda > Insecta > Hymenoptera > Halictidae > Halictus > Halictus rubicundus. Next base: position 7,571,622 of record NC_135155.1, read on the forward strand.
TGCGTTACTCGCAACGATTTTATCTCTGCCGAGCCGCCGGCTCGTTACTTCGACGTCGACAGACGACAAGTTTCGCGTTCGCTGCGACGAGTCATCTGTTGCTGTGCGTTTTGCGTAAACCGACCCCATTAAAGCATGGCCTCTCGGAACGATTCAGCCGAACGCGAACCTCCTAACGTTCGTTTACGCTCCCTCGAAAAATGATTTCACTCACCATTCCGCAAGCTGTCCGAATGAAATTTCTACACACGTTGACACCTTATAAATCACTTGATTTTCCATCCTTTCAGGTTTAACCGATTGCACTTTGACATTTGTATACTCCCTGCATGCATATTTACTTATAGTATATTTTTTTATATTTTATATCTTCGTTTCGAAGTGAAAATTGCTTTTGAGATTAGGACTGGAAACTTTATTTTGTTTCTTATCATAAGAATTGGTTGGTGCCAAGACAAAATATTCTTTTTCTATTACTAATTTATTATATTTTTCTATTACATATATTATACATATGCTGTTGTCAATACTATTTAAGAATGTATACCTAATAACATTTGACGTATTTTCTTATATTTTTATATTTATCTATAGAATATTTTCCTATATTTTATTATTTTTTATATCTTCATGCCAAGGAGTTGAAAATTACCCTTGACATTACGACACGAAACTATATTTTCGTTAGAATTATGAAAACTGGATGGCGTCGAAGCAAATTATTCATTTACCTAAATTGTGTGTTTTGGAATAGAAAATATAGTTCTGAAATGTGTATAGAGATGCAATGACTGAATTAAATTATATTTAATACTATGTGTCTATTTCTATTTAATATTCATCTATATCGATATGGTAAATAGAAACGCAGTGGGATAGTTAAATTTCGTGTGAATGCACAAACAGTTATACTATAAACGCATATTGAATAATTATTAGCGTAAATGAAAGTGGCTCCGCATCGGTCGCAACAGTTCAGTAAATGGTTGAAGTAACATATGAAAATTTGAGCTACTTCTCGAATCTTTCTTGCCAGGAAAAATAAAATAATAAAAATCAAATTACAATTATTAAAAACATCAGAATAAAAAGCATTCATGCTGTCATTGCCTTGACTAATATTTTTCACCGTTAATAAACATTCGCAGTTAAAGGCACAATATTTCCACGTTAACGGCGTTCGGGAATTCGAGGAGGTAATATTGACAGATTTAAAGAGGCGCGTAAATTCCGCCGGAATTAAAAGCTAGCCGATTAAAATTTAGGGGACGTCAGTTAGGAATATTGACAGATTTACAGGGAGTAAATTCCGGCTTAATTAAAACGTATGCCTTTGCACGGCGCGAGGTATATTTAAGAAGCCCGCGATTACATCGTCCGCGTAATCAGGAGAGTTCGAGGAACGAAACTGTCCTAATAAAATATTTCCTTAAAATGTTTTCCCGCGACCTGGAAACTATTTTCCCGGATAGCATCAGAAGGGTGAAACTTTCGCGGAGTAGTTTTATCGTCCGGGACTCTCGGGCCTCCGCGTTGAAAAAGAAATACGCAACTCTTAATTTTTCTCACTCCACGCGCGAACTTTCATAAAAATCAGCGTCGGATTTTTCTGCGGATATTCCCACCGAATCTCGAGGTAATCGTGGCACAGATTATTAAACCTTGAAGGAGGGGCGTGAGTAGTTAATGTGAGTAGTGAGTAGTAGTCAACAATGATACTCGTTCACTTGTATTTACGTGGAAGTTTCATTTCTTAAGAGGGTTTAAAACGCAGTTAACAAAATCAATGTTGCCTTTGGATGGAGTATAATCTCTGCTTTGTCTCTGGTCCTTTGACGCAGTTAAATCAGAGTTTTATAATTCGTCTGGCTTGATTAATGTTTGATAACCTTTGATAATATTGTAAAATATTTATAACGACTAATTAATGATCACTGATTAATCAATGGCGAAATTAGACTTCATTTTATTATAGGTATGAATCGTCGAGCAATCAATCGCTGGATAAATATATTATTCGCCAATCATTTTTAATCAAGATAGATATCGGTCGAAATGAAAATTAAATTCTATTTGATATACAATTTTAATCAATTTCACGCGTCAAAATTATTTTAATCTCAATTCAAATTTAATTATTTTTGTTAATCTGAACCATTTCATTGTTTTCAATCTCCTGGTCACATTGATGTGCGTTTAAATTGTGATAATAAAATAACAAAAATGTATCGAAAGAAAATATGTAAAAGGAAAATTAATACGTGAGAAGATGAATTTAACGATACATTATCCTAAATCTGATTTGAAGCAAAATGTAAAATTAGATTTTATTTTTAAGATTAGATTAGAATGAAGTAGTTTTTCTTCACAGTAAACGATACTGAATGATGGATAAAGGCAAATGTAAATTATTGGCAGCAGATCAGAATTAATCGAAATGCCATAGGAACCTGTTTTGTAAAGTATACCAACACAATCAACGACACCCACGATTTAAAGGCTCGAATGCCAAAACCCAAGGTATCTATCAAGTTTCATTGGTCAGTGATTAGGCGTTGCGAGTCAACTGACTGTAAACAGAGACGCTTGATACCGTAGTAATACTCCTTCTTGACTTTTAATACTCAGCCGTTGTTCAATTCGCATTCAGAACAACTTACTGTACATTCACAGTGCCCACAAAACTCAAACAAAATCGGAAGAGATTGCCCAATAATATAAAATTAAATTCATTCGATTTATGACTCAACTTTATCTCAGGAAACCTGAAAATCACACATGTTTATACACGCATAACTTTTGAACTAGTGATCTCCTAGGATTGAAACTTGGATTTTCGGCATTTTCCCGCCAAACTCTACGGGATTACATGCAAAAGAGTTAACAATTTCTGGTTTCCAAAGGTGAAGTTTGTCAAATAAAAAATAAAATAAAGTAAATTCAATTACCTCAGATTCGAATTCTAGATTAAAGCACTCAGAAATGCATTGAAACATTTCATTCTCCAACGGAGCATACTAATGGTAACATTTTTATATTTCTCTCAATTTCTATTTTCATCAAAAACGCAAATTGTCCAATGACTTATGAACGATGGTGTGCCCGCATCTCCCAATAAATAACACAATAACCTGCCGAATCGTCACACCTCTAATTCGGTGAAACAAAAAGTAATTCCAGTTTTAAATTATAATTGGCTAGACCAATTAACTCCGGGATTGCAGCTGCCGGAATTGTTTATCGTCAACAAAAACATTTACGTAGCGAAGACAGATGCGTGTCTGGCAAATATTTTTATGCGTTGCGCTCTGCCATGAATAGAATAAATACAGCACGGTGTTTGTTATGTAGTACACTCGGAAACGCACGTTTTGGACTGAATTTGATCGTTCCATCGCAATCATGCAAAAATATTTCTGCCAGAGGAATGGGTTCCTGTAGGAATTTTTCAAATCGAGAGATCTCAAATTAAAGGGGGAAGAATGGGCAAAATCATACGGTTTCTATACTTGTTTGCAAAATCAGAAATTTGGTGTTGAAATAACTTTTGTGTCCACCATAAAAGTCTTTTAAATGGGAACGCGACGTGCTTCGTGGATCGGTATCGAGGGGAACAGTTTTATCGGCGTCGGAATTTCCATTTTCATCAAAGACAGAAAGCGTCCGATGACTTATGGAGGACGGTGTATGCACTGCTGATCCCCGTAAAAGCTACAAATGACATGGGGAACGTAGGGCGATATCCACGGTCTGATTCCCAGTACGTACGTCCTCCATGAAAGTTTTATAGGCACTCGCGTTTCGAGGTGCAACACGTACCCTGCCAATAACGATTGTCTCGTGCAACCGGCACACACCGCCTTGTAATGGAGCATACACCCGGTCGCAATAACACGATAAACGATCCCCGAGTAACCGCTTAGCGGATACATCGTCTGTATATACGTATCCCGCCCTCTCGCTGGGAATAAAAAACACGAGGGACACGGAATAAGGATGCGCAATGCCCGGCTTTATCGTCGATACATTGAGTGTTGCCAGGTATTGAGAGACCGAGTCTCAACTGGCCTGACATTGATCCCGTTTATGCTGCAGAAACGAAAACGTGCACCTTCGGCTGGCTTATGCGCTAACAC